>NW_009936807.1:58019-62338 GCF_000696875.1 Nestor notabilis
GGGTTAAGTTCAGAGTGAGGAATTTGGGACTTCAGGGCATAGGTGACCACCGGCGACCCAGACCCAGGGGTCTATCTGAGCTGTCATGTCTGCCCAGCTGGTTAACGTTACTGGTGACTGCCGTGGTGAGGAGCAGGGCTGACAAAGTCATTCTTCTGTTATGTGATTGCTGTGAACTTTACAAAGTGTGGGGTGCACCCCAAAATACCAGCGTGGGAGCAAAAGACGAGCTGACTACAAGGTCAGCACTTTCAGGCTCCCAACAGGAGCTTGCTATGAGAAGGAACACGTTATCAATAGATTTGTATATCCAGAGCAGTTGCATGCAAAACCTCAGCACACTTTCAGCTGGCCACAGTGGAACATTCATTCTTGAAAGGAACTTAAAGAGGGAAAGCTTCATTTCCTGAGATTTAATGAACTTTATGAAAATTCCCCCCTTTCTGCATGAAGAGTTGGCAGAGGCTTTTGAGCAGAAGAAGCAACCATAGTGAAAGGGCTTTTTGAGGCGAATCCAAACAATCATTAACCTAATAAAGGGAAACCCAAGTGGAGGAAATTTTCAAGCCATTACAGGCTCACTGTTACCTAAGATGTACAAATAAAATAACTGTCTCTTTACCTGTTGCACAGTGGTGAATGGAGTTTCTTATCTCAGAAACCTCATGGACCATGCAAGAAAATGGCCAATGGCCCCTAAGAAGTGGTTTACAATAGCCTCTGGTCACCAAGCCACTGCCCAAAACTCTGCCAAATGGTATTGAAATGAATGTGTGGTCAATAGAAATGCTGCTTGGATAAATAGTAACATTTAGCAAGTGAAAAAAACCCCAGCAAAGCACCCTTGAAGAGCTGGGTTTTGGTGGTGTCAGTGCAAAGAAAGGTGGAAATTTAGAATTTTATTTCCATTTTTTTGTTTAGTTTTGGGTTTTTGTGGGATTTTTGTTTGTTTGTTTGTTTGTTGGGGTTTTTGTTATTGTTTGTTGTTGGGGGGTGTTTATTTTTTGTTGTTGTAGCTTAAATATGTGAGAAAAAGACAGAGGATTTTTGAGGTCAAGCCCATAGCAGGATGCAGGAACCACATAATTGACATTCTTGGCCAGATTGTGCAACCATGTGGGTACCTGGAAGAACATGAAGGGTAGAAAGAAATGATGGCTATTTTCAGCTGTATTGGAGCAAGTTCATAATGGACATGTGTATATTAGTCACCAGAAATGCCATCTACCCCAACACAGGCCATGCTGAAACATTATCATGTATGTGCATAGAAGATGCAGTTCTTACTGTGATGTAATAGTTAAAATGAGAACATGTAATAAGGATTCATCCACGTGAGCTTTCCAAAGCCCTTCCTCTCCAGGTTGTTGTCAGTGTGGAAGAATCCCTTCTTCTGAGAGTTATTTAGGCAATGCTGACACTGGGTGCAAGCTCCAAAAGATGGGAAACTTGTACTTTGCTTTATGCCCTGGATCATAAAGCTTTTTGCCCCATTAGCTGTTTCTAAGGATATTTTCCTGCTAGATTAATACTAATAAATAAAAACCTGGTCATTGAGACAATTTGAAAGGCTTAAGCTTGCTTTTTCCTCAGATTAATATTCTTTTTGCTGTAAGGACAGACTGGTACAAGTATCCCTGCTTATTCCTAGGAGGAATGGGATGCATTAGGGCCATGGGGTTTTAGGCAGAATGGAATGGTACTTTCCACCCACAACAACCTTCTCCTTCCCACAGCAAATAGTCGTCTTTATTCTCACCCAGGTTTGCTTTTTCCTTGCTCTGATTTCAACCATAGCTCAAGGACTATCCACCTGCAAAAGGGAGCTTTTCTGCCAGTTGCTTACACTGTCAACAGGTAGTTTGGCATCAGTTTCTTAAAAAGAAAACTGATTGCTTTGAAAGTTTGTGGCTACACTTGCTTGCCTAAGCTTAGATATGTATCACTGCAATAAATAGTGCTGCAAGTCCCCTCTGGCTATATCTGCACCTCTGAATCACACTCCATGCATTTTTGTCCACAGCTTTAGCTGGAGGAAGGGAGTCAGCATATGTGTATCATTAGTCGTTCTCCCGCTTATGAAAGTAATAAGGTTTTTTAGCATTGTGAAATGCTTTTCTCTAAGGCTGGTACATAAAGCTTTGATTATCCCTCAGAGCATTTCACTCCATCAAATATGAAAACCATAGATTTCCTAGGCTTTAACTTGCAGGTGATTCAGAACAGTTAACCAAACATTTTCTGTAATGAAAAAACATTTGCAGGCTAATAGTTAGACGAGAGGGCTGGAATCAGGTCCTTGGGATTTTGTTTCCATTTCTGCCACTGACTTGTTGTTGCTTTGGGTGAGTTGTTAGAGTTTTTTTCATTTCATCTTGCTGAATCATAAAATAGATCTTACGAATGTCAGGAGAATTTATGTTTGTTGAGTTTTCCCAGCAAACAGCACTATAAAATGCAGTTTGCTCATTGCTTTATTGTACCTTGCACAGCAAACGTTGCTGTTTATGGCCGTCCTGTTCTCTTTCTCTGTGCCTGCTGCTATAAATGTTACACATCTCCAAAGGGATAAAATAGATCCTAACAAGTCCTGAATATGCAACTGCTAGAAGGAGGTCATGCTGGGATCCTCACTGGTGCAAAAGCTGCTCTAGAAGCCTGAAAACACAGTTGCCATCAGCAGGGTGACCGGTTGCAACAAGAGACCTATGGAAAATACAGTAGACTTCAGGCTTTTCCCTTTTTCTCCAGGGCAGCCGCTCACCCCTTACCTGGCCTCAGGGCTGCAGGAAGGCAAAAGGCGTTTTCTACTGACTCCCACCTTCAGCTGAATGATAACCCAGGAGCCCCTTGGACTGCACTGGTCTTCAGCGAGTTTGGCAGTGATTCATTGCTTGTGCATTCAGAAATAGCAAGTGAACTGTTAACTCGACAGTTGAAATGAATATCCAACTAGTCACAAGCCTGAAGGTCACTGGAGAACTGCTATAATGTATAGAAATATTTTACTCAAATTGCAGGTTTTAGTAAAGCGTGCCCTAGGACAGCAGCAGAATGAAATACTGTATTTTTAGACCTATGAAGCTTTGGGATGGCTTTTTGTCAGTGTCTTGCATCCTACTGGCTCTATAAACTGTCTGCTTTTTTGCCACTGAAAATAATATTTTATTTTAGTAAATATTGATTTTTTAGTTTTTATTTCATAAATTAAATTAAAATTAAAAGATATGACTGTTTAGATTCTAAGTTTTTCTTATTATTCTTAGGAAGTCACTGAGAAAAGAAAAGAGTTCCTGTTTGGGGATATAAAGTGGTGGAAATCCATTCCAGCTGAAAGCTGGTGAGAGATCTCAGCCTGCAAGCAAAGTTGGTCATTTTTTCCCTGCAGATAGATAGATTAAGAAGAGAAATATATATTTGACTGTGTTTATTGTAGAGCAATACAGGAAAAACAAGACAGGGAGAAAGAGACGGAAGAAGCAGAAGAACAGTTTGTGTGATTTATGTGAATCTTGCAACTTTAAACCAAGACCATGTTGTGACCTGTTGTCATGAAAAGAAAGAAAAGACAACAAATAAATCAGCTAACGATTCATGAGGTTTAGCACAGCACTACTGTGCAGCAGCTTCTCAAAACTCTGAGTTGCAGTGAGAAATCCCCCACTGCACGTGCACAGTTCCCAGCACGATGGAGTGCCATTAAAAGCAATATTGGGATACATTCCCAGTGGACTGTTACTGCCTCTGTAATTTGGGTTACAGATATTTGTTAAAATCTATAGAGCTGCCTTGTATTTTGGTCTATCCCATGACACAGTTACTTAGAATTACTGCATATGATTCACAGACATTGCTATCCCACGGGCTTATATGATGCCAAAGGAGATTTATCTGGCTCGCCTCCCAGTAATAGGCACAAATTTCTTATTTTTATTTTCTTTATGCTACTGTTCAGTAAGAGGAATGGATTTCTACTAATTTGCATGCAGGCAGCTGATGGGAACCGATCATTTGAACAGATCTGCCAGTGCTGAGCAATCAGGGGTGCCATGCCTATCAGCGGACAGGAACGCGGATGCTGCCTGACTGCAGCTCACATTGCCTTACCCGTCATTTCCAGGGTTTGGTCGTGTGAGCCTGGATCCTTAGACACCCCCTCCAAAGCAGTCCTTCATCCTTCAAGCCTACAGAGCTGCTGATAGCAACAGGAACCATAGACCTTGCTGCTGCCAGAAATTTCTGCAAAGGATTGCAAAAATGCCTCCTCGTTTCAATTTTCATTTTCATTATTGTTTTCCTTTCCTTTCCTTTCCTTTCCT
>NW_009936808.1:0-24838 GCF_000696875.1 Nestor notabilis
CCAACCCAAACCATTCTGTAATTCTATGAAAATTGAAATATAGTACAGCTAGGTCTGTCTGTAATGGTATGGAAGAAAACTCCACTGGAACGCGGTTGAACACATCCTGACAGGTAGCAGAGAAGGCATCCGAGAGGCTGGCTTATAAGATAGAACTGCCACTGCTGCTGCGTGCAGAAAGACCTGTTAAAGAGTGATAGATCCTAGGACTTAACAGCCAGAGAAATCTGTAGCAGTAGATATTGCATGGGATAAAATGTATTTTTTGAGGGCAGAATGGAAGTAGCTTCTGAGTACTCCCCAGCCCCTATTTTTTACCAATTCTGCACATTCGAATAAATTGGGATCCATCTAATAAATGAGTAGACAGGAGCAGACAACTGGGCAGTGCTGCAATCACTGTGAATTGGGGTGTCTGGGTCTGTTTATAGCCACAATGAGCCATAAATTAAATAGGTGTGCATAATATAGGGATAAAGGTCTGCATGGTGGGCGATGCCTATTATGGACCCTTAGTTTTCTCTGAGGTATTTGGCTGTGGAGTTAGAAACAGCTGCTGAGCAACAGCAACCCCTATTTTAACTCGTCTGGCACAAGTAGGCACTAGGAGTTGTCATGTTGCTCTTTAAGAATGAAGGACAACATTATGAAGATTTAGTTGACCTCCTGAATAACACGGGCTGGGCCATGCAGCTCGAGATTCCTGTGGTTTCCCAGATAAGGTGTAGTTAAACTGCAGAAGCTCTTTTACAAAGACATCTGCTCCTCCTCCACATGTGAGACATGGAGAAACAGAGAACATGCTGTTTCCCCTGCTGTCCTCATCCAGCAGTTAATTATTCTCCACTTTTTGCTGTCTTCTGTAAGTCCTGGTTTGAACTAGCATAGTTTGATCTCTCTGCCACCGGACCTCATTAGGCCCTTGACCTGATAAAACTACCAAAAAGTCCTTTCTTGTAGCACAGGGTTTTTTCTTCACGCAGACTGACATTGCTCAGTTTTCTCTTCAGTAAGCTGATAAATCAGCTTTCTTTCTTCTCTCATAAAAAGTATGCTCTCTGGCTGATGAGGCTACTCGTGACTTTCTGTGTCGGTCCCAGCTGAGTCCCCAGGCCTGTCAGGCAACAGGCACAGCGCTGCTCTGCACACCTCCACCACCAGAGTGACCACAGGCAAATACAGACTGCCAAAAACTGTTTCCACAGAGCCTGAGGCATACTCCAGCTACAAGTGATGGAAGCCTTTCTTGACTTTGCTTTACTCTAGCACTTCTTATCAGGCAGGAAATCTTGCAATCTCTGTGCTCAGACCAGCAGCTCCTTCTCAAGTCATGTCTTTTCCCTGACCTCCCAAGAGGATGAAATTCCCAGTCCTGCAAGGCTTTGGAGTTATTGTTAAGGGGTAAAAAAGCCCCAAGAGCTGTGTCGTATACTGTGAAAATACACCAATAAAAACAGTTTCAGCATTTCCACTGCACTAACAGCTGGTGGATGTTCACTTGGCGTGACTGAATTATCATGCATGGCACCCATCGATAGGCACAAAGCCATTTTTAAGCCAGGCCATCCAGCAGTAGCACATAACTGTACTATGAGGCAGAGGGTAATCTCTTATCAACTGTTAACAATTGCCTCCAAGCCTTTTTAGCGATGCAGTGGATACACCACTAGCAGTCATCTGATGAAAAGCATTCTAGCCACTATGAGCACTTGGCTGAATTAATCCAATAGAAGCTTTAAAGTTTTAGCAAGCTGCCTGAATTGCTTGTCAGGTTTTTTGAGCTTAGATGCCATAGGAGGTCTGAATAGTGCCAGAAAAATTATGGTCCTCAGTAGTTCAGTTCACTCTGTCTCATGGGGAATTGTGAGGGTAAAGTCCCAGGAGGTACCCAGGACACTGTGATTGTGGTGGCCTGAACCAAATAGCAACTTCAACCAGCAGTTATTAATGAATTAGATAAATTTGTAGTTTGACAGGAAAATAGAAAAGAGGAATAAATACTCTCAGACAATCTTTAAATGGCTGTCTTGAGTCACTGCATTTTTTATGGTATCTAAAGTTCTTGCATCACAATTGTAATACCTGAAATCAATAATAAGAAATTGGATTATAAAGAAACATTGCCATGGTGTTAAATACATTATTGCTATACTGAAATAATTTACAATTCTAAAACCTCTAAAACTGGTTACTGCAAACTATAATTTGAGAAAGTTAAATATGAATCGTAATTCAATACAGTGTTTGATGTTTATTCTGTTACACATAAAGATAATAGGCACAACAATTTATATGTTTATGTGTGGCAGAAAGCCTACTAATTTTAATTTGGGATGTTTCATTTTGCTGTCTTTTATAGAACAGTTAGAGGATAATTATGCTCTTGCTTACCCTTGAACAAGTAAGGGTAATTCCACCAAAGGTATGGGCTCATTTGCATTTTGTCCCATAGATCTGAATAGTGTCTATTGAACTTTCCTCTTCATATGACTATCTTCTGCTCAGAAAGCTTTATATAAGTTAGCAAGAAGCTTTCAGCTTAATCGTAGATTAGTTTTGGCTGCATGCTGTGGAGCACTCATGCAGAAAAACTGCAGTTTTTTCAGCTCTTGGCACGATCTCACTCCTTTAAAATTAACATAGAGTTATCAAAACGACTGAAATCGAACCAATTGCATTTCTGCAGATTTCTGGATATTTTAAGCTGGCAGAGATCTAGAAACTTAAAGATCAGAGTCAATACTTCTAATGCATTGGATATTGAAATAAGCTAGTGACTGGTGTGTGACTTTCAGAATAGCATCATTTCAAAGTTTACCATACTTTTGTTATGAACAGGATTATTGCTTGCTCTCTTTCTTATCTAATTCCTCTTTTTGCTTTGTTTTGAAAGCTGAAAACTATGAGACTTGTCATAGCTAGAACCTTAGCTACCTTTATCTTAATATAAGCTAACCTTATCTTAAACATTTTTCTAGTTTTTATGTATCCCAGAATATCTCTGACATAAATTTCTTGGGAGAGTGGAGAAGACCAAAAAGTTAATACATGTTCTTTTTCTCTTGATAAATAAACCTTTCAGAAAAGAACCTGCAAGAAAACTGTGATTCTATTTTTGAATTTATCCTCTAAAGCATTGCATAATCCAATTGGTTTTCAACAGCAGTCATCAGAAATTCACTTTTGTAATAATAAAAAGGGAACATTTTTTATATGCAAAACAACCTGCTGCATACTGCTTCTAAAATGAAATTAATATTGCACATGTATGGTGCTTTTATTGTTATGACTATTCAGATTAGGTAAATAAAAGATGTCAGTTTTGTTTAATACAAATATTTGATTGTGACTCCTGTATAGAACATAGCCTCAAAAAAATGCCTTCTTGGGTTGGCTTTTACATCTGTTAAACAGTTTATGATCTTTTTTCTCCCTTCAGTTCTTTTATTAAATAGGAAATGTCAGAAAAACATTTTGAGTTTTTGTCCCAAAGAAAAAAGAAAAAGAAATTGTCTTTACTCATTAAAGTGTAAAAATAATTTTCACAAAGGGAATGACCTTGAAAAATGAGGTGCCTCTTTTTTTAAATAACTTATTTAAGCCAGCCTACTGGCACATAAGTTTTCCATTAATTTTCAAAAACAAACAAAGAAAGATGTTTTTAGTGTTGTCTGGAGATGCTTTCCACAAGCATAGCACTCAGACTTGGTGGGACTAGGGGGACTAGGGAATGTTGCAAGCCTGGTTGGCTGTGTAACTGTTAATGTGACCTTGAAACAGAGCACAAACTTCAAGCAGTGTGCTAGTCTGTTATTTTAGGAATGCTTATTTATCTTACAAAAATCTTACTAGAGTTTAAATGAGATGTTGGTGGAATGTTAGATTACTGGACCTGTTAACGAGGAAGATACTCCAGGTACGGTTGTCTAAGCTCCTCCTGACTGAAGGGTATTTACCTTTTAAGCCAGTGGTGGTAAATACCTTAGACACTGCCCAGTGAAACAGAAGTGTTTTTTCTCTGTCTGCTGATCCTTACAGTTCCTCCAGCTGAGACAGAAGATAAATCTGATTTGCTTTACAAACACCTGAGTGCATTACCTTGAGCCTGTAACCTAGGAGATTACTGAATTCTTTGTGCTGGAAGAGCAGTCCGTGGTCTGAAAAGTCCTTGTCCTTATCCTTATCCTTGATGCATGCTGTTGTCCAGGACAGTCTTTTCCAGCATGCATGCAGAGAAGACTTGGAATTATTATCCAAGAGAGTTCAGAATCTTGACCAACACTTTGATCTGTGCAAAACCTGTCCTCACAAAAAAATAAAAAAAACTCCAGCTAGTTAGCACCTGAGACAGTTGGCACTACTCCTTTTACGTGTGTGCTTTTCTCACCATCTCAAGCTGTTTGTGTCCATTCAGAGTCCTCAGGCTTATATTTAGACTGTAGCATCCCAGAGGCATACATTGTCATTTTTGTTCCCTCTTCATTCCACAAATGAAGTATTTGGATATGATTTTTTTCTTGGAACTTCAATAGGAACAGTGATATAGTGAATAATGTACTAAATGCACTAACTAATGAGGATCTCTGTTCACATGATAAATTAATAGGCCTTTTTAAATTAAAACAGTTGCATCCAAGCAATTTCCTTCTGAGAACGGAAGAAAATGTTCATATGGGCAAAGCATAAAGACAAAATACAATGTAAACAAATGGCAGATATTGTACCCCTCTGCAGTGAATGTGGCAATGGTTGCAAATTGGTGCTGAGGAAAACGGCTCAGCCTAGTTCTAGTAGGAGCAAATACTGCATAACTAGAGTATTACAGCTCATATACACAGAATTTACAAAGCAGAAGTCAAACACTGGTAGGTTTGTGGTGTTGGAAGGAACTAAAGGTTGAATCTCAAATTAGAACCTAACAATGTATCTAACTAGATCAGAGAAAGTGAATGTATTTTTCATCCATGCTGGAGTTGTGTATCATTTAACTTTACAACTTGTCTATAGAACTACAGCAAAAAGCACCTGATGTAAAATCCCATTTCACTTGTTAAACAAGAAGAAAGGTGAACTTGACTGGAGGCACTAATAATCTACTGAGAAAATGTAGACATGTACCAACAGCAAGGTTTTCATGAAAATGTTAAATGTGTAGACTCTAGAGGTTGTGAGATAATCCATTCAGTCCAAGCATTCCCCTAAGAAATCATTTATTTGTGGAGTCAATGACAGGCTAGTGACATTATGTAGAGAGTTTTGATAGGTAGAAGGGATTATGTTCAAATAGAAAATCTTATTCTTTGCTCAACTATGGCTGCATATCTGATGTTGTTGGAAAGATTGATCTCAAAAGGTCTTGGCTGTCTACTGAGTTGCCAGTTAATAACCCTTGTATTTGCAAATATGTTCACAGTTATGCTGTGGTGGGCAGAACAGACAAAAGAGGCTGAAGTTCAGGCAAGCGCAGAAAAACTCTGAACACTGATCCCATGGAATCCAGCTGAGATTTTGGCTAGCTGGCCAAAAAAAAGGGGAAAGTTCTTGAATTACACCTCAGCTTCCAGCAAGTTAGGTGATAGCTCTTAACAGGTCAGTCTTCATCCATCAAAAGGTTTCAAACCTACGTGCTTAGGGCCATTCGTCACAGTCTCTGAGAAACAGCAAAGAGCAGGGGCGAAGCAAAGGTAGTCAGGCCTGTAGGAACTGTAGTCAGTCCCAGAGATAGTGCTGAGTACAAACCATATCATGTGTATAAGATAACTATCTGAAAACTGAATCTCTTCAATGATTTCTGGCCTCAGAGACTTACTTTAGTCTCCTGTTTAAAATGACTGTTCATTCATAAAACACAACTATCAGACAATGGATGAGGACAAGGTATACAGGACTTGGAGACAGAACAGAAGAAGCAGCTGCAGGGCAGGACACTAAGACTGCAGCTGTTGAATATCCAGCAGTTTTTCTGTATGGGTACTGATCTCGCACACATCTTGTCCTCCAGACATTGATTGAGCATGGCAGCCCATGTCTTCAGGTAGATGGGAATGATCTTGCAGGAGAACACTGCCATCAGACAGATAAAGCTTTGTAAAAAAAAAAAAAAAAAGGGAAGATACAATTTTTACTGTTAAAAAAAGAGTAAAAAGTGCTTACTGGAATCTCTTGAAGGACTGACTTCAGAAAAGTAAGTTGGAAAGCATTTTTTTGCTGCAGGAAATGTCTAGATGCTGGAAAACCTCACTGTGCTTGCTCTAAACAGGTTATACTCCCTCCTGTGAATAGGCGAAAAAGTGAGCTGATATTATTTTACCCAGATTATCAGTTTCTCACAGTGTATCTTTTTAGGATTGCAGCACGATATTGCCAACAGAGGTTGGCATTTTGTGGGCATTTGACATCAAGACATCTTTCATAGCAGTGTGATGTTGGATATCCCTGTGATGTGGTAGGTCACTCTTACAAGCCATGGCCATATCTATCTACATATGTGGCCCACACAGCATTAATAGCTTTTGCTGTTATTCCTGGGGAATAGAAAGTGATTCACTTGCTGTTGTGATCTGTTGATCAGATACCTTAGAAAGCTGAGGTGGCCCTGGTACTTAGACTTCTCTTTTCTGGTGGCTCCAGTGCCATCATGGGTGGCTCCAATGCCAGGTTATCTGGTCATGGTCTGGAATTAAGTCTGCTATCATCTTGATAGAAGTACGGCTGTGTTATCTATCTGCTATATTATGTGATATGATCTTTCCCTGTTAGAAAGCTGATAACAATATATACCTTTGTAGCAGATAAAATGCAGTAAGAAGTTAAGCTCTATGTTTAATGTCCATGCTGATAAGTAAACTGGATAAAGGGAATTATACACAACATTATTATTTATTTGTGCAGTCCAGCTTCTTTGTTTTGTCTTTACTTCCAATGTATTTGCTATAATACATAATAATACTATTTGTATGCTATCAGACTGTGATTATACACTTTAGTCTGTTGCTTCCAGACAAACCGTCTGCATTTAGTTCTTTTTATGCCAGATTAAAATTGCTGTGACTAGACAAGAGATTTATTTACAAATGCTTACTTATATATACTGTTTCATTTGTAGAAGGACAACAAAAATTTATTTGTTGAAGTGCGTACAGGACCAGGTAAAATTATCACATCTACTAACGTTTTCAGAGCAACACAGGCACCAGAATGGTTGCATGGAT
The DNA here is from genome assembly GCF_000696875.1 of Nestor notabilis. Taxonomy (NCBI): domain Eukaryota; kingdom Metazoa; phylum Chordata; class Aves; order Psittaciformes; family Psittacidae; genus Nestor; species Nestor notabilis. The sequence goes on from NW_009936808.1 coordinate 7,212, forward strand.
GTATCAGCCATGTGATACATGAGTAAGTGTACAAACAAATTGGTCATTTGCTTCCAGTGTAGGTCACTCCTTAAATACTACTGAGACAACGTTTGTGAACATTTGTTCTGCTAAAGTTTGCTGATAAAAAGATTACATAGTTAACAGAGTAGAGTTAACTACAGATGACAGCAAGATAAATTAAGAAGAAAATGCCATAAATGAAGAAATTAGTAAAAACAAAAACTGTAAGAAAACCCATTTAACCAACTAGCTCACCAACCAAGCAAGCAACTAATCAATCAACCAGCCATTCTTAGTGTGGCATCTCCATGCTACACAAGTGTAGCAAGTACAGTGGATTCCTCTTCCACTTCCTCCTTTTGTGAGTTTTTTCAATCTAGTAGATTTTCATACATATTTAGGGATGTTCTGTGGGGACAATATGCAAAGCTGAAATAACAATTACGGGCTTGCTTTTCATTTATTCTGGGGAAATTTGTTGCGGGTCCTAAAATACTCAGCCTGGTATGTGAGTATTGATTCCATTCAAGTACTTAAAAATAACCCTGCAGTTTTTTCACCAGTGGGCAAAATATAAGGTAAATTTAGAATATAGCCCTCCTCTTTGAGCTTTTTGCAGTGATTTAATGGGAATAACTCAAAATAGTACAAATAACACAACCCTATACAGATGCAAACACTTCCTTGGTTATTTAGCAGTAATTGGTTAAAGGAAAACTTTCAGTTTCCACTGTTTGAAAGTAGTCTTGTTCCCCTTCTAGAACCTTTCTCAGATGATGTTTAGATTACCAAGAGATTTTGAAGCCTAATGCAAAAGTAGCTATAACCTATCATGAACTATGCTTTACTCCTTGCTTGCAAAGATTGGTGCAATGCTTACCTTTGAAGTCTTTGTAGAGCAAGATGATTGGCTTTGGAAACAAGCTGTAACATACAGGCCGGTGGCCTTTTTTGTTGTTTGTGTTTTCTTTTTTCCTAATGAGTAGAAGGTGTTACAACTTCAGGGGAGGGTTTGCTCAGAACTGTTAGCCTGATGTAGTCCATTTATTTATGAATTATATTTCTAAACTTTATCAGATCTCTCCAAAGTTTAAGCATCTGCTTTATGTAGTGGATTGGCTCCCGGACCTCAGTGAAATCGGATGAGTGCCTAGTCTGTGTTTTTGTTTTTAAACATAACTGCTGTTTTAAGAGCAATATTAGTTTCCAGCATATAACTGGGGCCACAAGTACAAGAGTCTGCTTCAAAGACTTCTTCCCTCTCTCATGTACACACACAGAGTACTTCAGAGCTTTTCTCAAAGAGAACTTAAGAGACAATTCAAAGCTTCCCTCAGTATCAGGACAATGAGTAACATGTTCAGTTTACTTATATATATACCCTTCCATTTCAGACACATGCTTTGTGCTGTATCACTGTTTCTTTTTTCAAGCATTCCCAAAAGTCAGCTATTTAAAATGATTTATTAGAGCACAGGTACTTAAGCAAAAGATTAAACTGTGAATTCATTCTACAATTGGTTGACAGCTGCTTGGCTGAACTGTCAGTTAAACAAATTGCTTGAGTATGTTTCCAAGTCTCTTAATTCTCCAGCAAATGAAGTCAAAAACACTCTGAAGGCCAGAGTTGGCCCAGAGGGGGAGTTTAACATAGTGGGAAAAAAATCACATTTAACCTTTCCAAGGCAAAATCTTCACACATGTTAGTAACTGGCTCTTTTTCTATGGATAATTTTCCTATTCCGCCTGTGCCTCAGCAGCTAGAACTACACCTACCAGATCTTTACATAGCATTAGATTGACATTTTCTATTTCTACACTACTTTATTCACCACTGCATCTCAAAGCCTTTGGAGATGAGTCAGTTATGTGCTGGCAAGTGAACATCATATGAGCTCAGAGCAAGAACATCGTGTAAGACAGCCAGTTTTATTTCTTGTAGTTGTCACTCATCTTACAGGAAAACCTTAAAGGTTCTTTTGAAAAAGCAGAAACAGATGTGGAATTTTTCAGTTTCTCATTCCATTTGCTGAGATATCATCTATCTCTCTCTGTCTCTAGTCCAAGGCTAGCTATGTGCCTGTCTTGTCCATCAACACAACACAGGGTCATGTGTTGGCTAGATTTCTTTCCCAAATCAAAAGGTCCCAGGGGGGAAAAGAAGGTGTAAGAGGACAGTAACATTTTAATATGTGACAACAAAGGCAGGTTTGTGGTTTTGATGCTTAAATGAAAATTCTAATTGCGGAAATCTTTAATGTCATATGGTAGATTTCAGCTTAAGGCCTGATTTAATGGAAAGACATGGAAATCCTTCTTCTAGTACCTCTGAATTCAGTTCAAGATACTGAGACTTTCAGGAGCATGCCAGTGGTTGCCTTGTTCGTGCCTTCCTCTTTCATAGCCTGTTTTTTCCCTTATTTGTCACCACTGAGCAACAACCTGGTGGCCTAGATGCATCCACTTGTTTGAGTGCTGCGAAGCCTTCTTGGGCTGGACTAGCCACTTCCTCATCCTCTCTGCTTTCCCTTCCATTCCTCCAGCTTCTTTTTCCATTTCATACAGAAAACAAGACCATTTCCCTCCTATGAGAGTTCCTGGCTATAATCTTCCTAACTCACTCCCTTTGGCAGTATGAGAGTATGTCCTTTCTGGTCTAGCCTAATGGACAGCAAGAGCCATTTTGAAAGCAGCTGCTTTGCATGACTTCTTGTGAAAAATGCTGCAAGTTGGAGCTTAAAAAAAAAAAAAGCAAAAAAAAAAAAGCATTTCCAAAAGATTCAGAAGCTTAGGCTTAAAGTTAAGCTCTTTAAAATGAGCAAAGTTTTTTTCATAGAAGCAGGAGTCACTTTCAGCTAATGGGCTTGCTATGTTTCCTGATACCAAAAGAAATGTATGAGTTTAAAGAGCTGCATATCAAGTAACTAGGATCATGTCTGTAGTGGTCAGTGCCTGCAGTACAGGCAGAGCTGTTAGAAGCAGTGACAGACAATTTCTGAAATTTTGTGGATGTACATGAAAAAGGGCAAGTTTCTTTCGTCTGTTCCCAACAGAGAAATTCCACCTCATCCCCCCAAGATGGCGGATGGCAGCAATGCCATGAAATATCCTGCCAATAAGAGGTTTAAGTGTGGGGCTGAGGGGCTGAAAGTGAGATCTTTCTCTGATAGAAGGGTTCTATTAAATCAGTGGACATGTTTCACAGCATATGAATATGTAGCAGAAAGAAAGGTTTATGTTTGAAAAAGAATTTACCACTTTCATGTGACGGCTATGCAACCCATGTTTTCTCTTGTATAGTGTTCAGAATGGACCCAGTTATTCTATACACAAGGGCTTTGTACATGGGTTAGTCACCACTGCCAAGTGGTAGCTAGTCTGTAGTATAAAAAAGTCAGAAGTTAATCCGCCAAAATAAACTTCCCAAATTAGCAGTAGTACGTTAAGATGCCATTTTTCCTCTCTTTAGTTTTAAAGAGGTAAGTAATCTCAAGGGATTTGAGTTTCAAAGTACAGATTGAGGAGAAAATTCCTTGTCTAATACAGCTAGGGGGCTTATAATTTTTAGTGCCTGTATGAATATTCACACAAATCGAAAATCTTACTCTAAATCTTCTTATGAGATTGTGGGAAAAGAAGCCTCCACCCTTGAAAATTAATTTCTCTTGAATCATTTAACATTTTAGTTATAATTTTCTTAAAATACCATAGAATTTTGTTTTCTATCTGTGTCATAATAATAGTAGGCAAGGGACCAGTATGTGAAAAGAGGTATCATCACAGGTAGAAATAAAGGATGTTTTGAGGGAGTAAACTAGTTGTTCTGAGAACTTAAGGAGGGCACAAATGTCTGAAAACCAGACATTTTAGGTCCTGGAGATTTTAGGTGCTTATCTTTGTGGTTATAGCATGAAACATTTGGGTCCTCTTTCAACTTCTTATTGGTTAATTTATAAAGTAAACATTATGGACTGAAAAAACAGATAGAAAGGAACATGCAATAAATAGTTCATTAATTTGTGAAGAGATGTTTGAACACCCATTTTAAGAAATGAACGCATATTTCACTGATTGGACTTTACTCCAAACAGCTGCACAGCATTTTTAATTAACACCACAGGTAGGATTTGCAGGGCTTAACTGTGCTGTAGTTTTTTTCACCTCAAAAATCAATAGAGATTTTACCATCTACTTTAGGTAGAAGGTCTTTTCAAGCAGCTTCTATTCTGCTTGAAATCAGCTAAATTTCTTGCCTCAGATGTTTGTGCTAAAAGCAGCTCTGGTGCCCTACCATAGCATCTAAACTTCTGATTATTTTAAAACCATTCAAGTTCTACTTATTTTACCAGAGTTTGAAAGCTGAGACTGGGATACTGCTGCCATTTTGACACCACACTAACTCATGGGTCAAGATTGAGTAGCAGGCTTTGGAGATGATTCCTGCCTCAACAGAACCATCCCAAGACCCTAGCCTCCATCCCATCTTTCAAAGCCTTAAAAGAATAAAGTGATCAAGTGTATCAGAACTGTGCACTAAAGATATGCAAACTACTCTGTATGTCCCTACCAAATGCATTTGCTCTGGCAAATATACAAAATCTTCAGAATCTGGTCTTTGGAAGCCACCACTATCTTTTCTGAGTCTTTCATACCTTTGAATAGACTTCTCTTTAACAAAAGTTAGGATCTATCTGAATATGTCACTTTGCGAAGTCCTACAAGAGTAACTGGAAAATGTTACTGTCTGAATGTTGAAGATTCTGGTATATGTTAACATAGAACTTGGAGGATAAGGAATAAATCTATTCAGTAGCAAATCTTTGTTTTGACCTCTCTGAAAGATTCATTCAGTCCTAAGTCACACCCTATTTTCTGCCTGTTTTCTGTGTTCTTATGTAACTCAGGTCTTTTCCTCAGAAATTAATTTCCTTAATTTTGGGACCATTGAGTTACTGCTTTCCACAGCAAATTCAAAGTTATCATGCCAACTGTTTGTCTCCTTTAATATGGTTCTCAAATACGTGTTATCATTATTATTATTGTTGCTGTCATTGTTGTTATTATTGTTATTATTATTTTTATTATTGCAAATGGCTCTTTACAAAACCACTATAATGTCAGATACTCAAAGTTAGAGTCTTGATTAAGAACAAATGTGTTTTTTATTTTGACAATACATAAAAGCTGAGATACATATCCATGTGACTGATTGTTGGCATCAAAATGAAAACACACCCTTTCTGTATGGTTATCTTTAGCTCTTAACACGTGTTACTATAGAAATTGTATCCACACTCATCTGTTCTTCTTGGGCAATTTTAAATCCCTCTAACTCATGGACTCTCATAAACTTCCACAGGAAGTTAGCCTTCTTAACCACGAAATAACGAAAACCCCAGGACAGCTAGGCTGTCTCTTACTACTGCTGCAGTAACTGAGGTGCCTGACACTGAATTTTGTCTCTAAATTCACCTGTAAATTGTTTTAGACAGACATAGCAATTTATGATTTGAATAACATTATTAGATATTTCCTAGGTGTCTAGCAGTAGATTACTTCATTTCCTTCTTGGAAAGATGGTGATAAACTACCTGGATACCCAAAGAATTTTGAACCTATTTTCCATACAACAATCAGCTCATACAGCCCCCTTAGGAACTGTGGATCAGGTCTCCCTGTGTACCTGTAAAGAATAATGCTACAGCTTGCAACACAGTTCTCTCAACTGTGTTGAGCTAAAAAAAAATCGTTCCAATACGCATTTCTCTTTGATTGTCATTTTAGGTTACCATAAGAACCAGTCTAAAAAAGGAAGGGTGAGAATAACATCAAACCAAGTGGAAATACTTTTTAAGATGAGATAAAGGAAAAAGTATTTCGAGTCTGTAGACTGCTGATTGCCTAGCATCTTCACATGAAACAGCACTGCAGTATTTTCTAACTCTTAAGAAATTTGTATTTAATTTGCAGGCATAAAAATCTCCCTAAAACCAAGTTATTGTTGATAGTAGAACTCAGTTATTTAAAGGTGGAAGGGAATAGTATAGGGATATTGTAACTATCTTGGAAAAAAATCCTAAATCTGGGTGTTAATAAGTTAGACTGGTAAAAAAGCCAAAAAGAGGAAGGCATGTCAGAGAGAGAGAACAACCCCAGGTGACTTTCAGATTAGACTTGGATTTAAAGCTACCCTGTGGATTTTCTAATCGGAACACATTCAGGTTGCCCTCTATTTGTAGTGACATGGTTTGGAGCCCAAACCCAATTACTGTATTTTCTCATTTTGTTACTTCATCATTTATTTTCTGTGCAGGATGATATGTCTCATATTCCTAACAAATTCAGCAGGCGATGTGAGTCCAGATCTTCACATGATGTAAATTTATCTCTGTCATTCCATTACCCCTCATCAAAAAGTAGGCCCACTCCTGTCTGACCTCACATTTTTCCCGGCTAGAGACTACTTGGTTTGGCCTGACTTAGTTTAATTTTAGTTGATGTGTTTTTCAAGATAGGAAGTTAGTAAAACTTAACAGAGTGGTTACTGGAATACCGTATTTGTAGTGGAGACCATGTTTGAACCCAGAAGGAAATTCATATGGAATCAGGTGAACATTTTATGCTATTAATTGCTAAAGAAGCTTGGTATTTTTGATTCCTGGGGAAAAAAAAGAAATGCACCAACAAATGCACCAAAATGGCAAAAGCATATCCATATAACTCATGATCTCCCTCGAGCATTTTTGAACTGCAAAGTAAGCATTTGGGCATTGTTATTAAAATAATCAACAAAGTTGCATTGCTTTCTAAAATTAAATTCTTCCAAAGCATAACCCTTCTCCAGGCTATGTCACTGCAGTCTTTAGTTTAGTGATCCTTTTCTGTCCCAATGCAGAATAGGTGAAATTAGAGGGTATGACTAATCAATCCGGTAACTTAAACACAAAGCAATATATCAGACATGCCTTGACTCTCTACTTGCTTCTTTTTCTTATGTTAGTTTGTCTGGTTTATCCTTTCAAGCCTACTAACATGGCACGTTTGAGGGTTGGGAGTGTTTCAGAGTAAGAAGGTTACCCCACAGTATTTATTTCTCTGGTTCTTTCATTTTTAACATCATTTCAGGATAGTGCTTGGTGTATGTCTTATTTGAACACTCTGAAGACAGGTTCCTTACACACCCATTTTCAGAGGACTCAAGCTCATGTTGAAAGGGCAGAGTAGGGAAAAAGCTGAAGGTCCAGGGTTGGGAAAAAGCTGAAGTGTTTTCTACACCCAACCTTGAGAAGTGCCTTTTTTATCTTTGGTTTTGCACAGACTGGGTCTGTCCAAAGTCAACTGCTGCAAATTAGATCATCATCAACTCTATTGAGCTGGTCTTTTCCTGTATCACAATACTGATGCTTTTGAGAGGGAATTACACAGACTTCAGCTGCAGATTCACTATGCATTAAACCTTGAAACTTTGGGGTTGTTCTTTCTTCTTTCTAATCTTGTTATAATAGAGAAAAAATAATGTAATTAGAAAAGAGAATGAACATTAGGGTAGCATAAACCTTCAGCTATAATTATTTGCCTTCAGTAGGAACAGCTGATCAAGTGGTTGTGCTGTGGCGTATTAATGTACAGGTGTTATCAGATTAATTCCAGGCAAAGTCTTGTGTGTTTTCTCCTCAGTTCCTCTCTCAGAGGGGAGAACCCAAGTTAAAAAAAGCAGAAAACTGAAAAAGTATGAGCAAAGAGAGGTTCAGCTGCAGCAGCCACAGGTATATCACTGCTGCTAGACTAGATACAAACCTTCCTGTACAAGCTGCTTGTGTCCAGGATTTATACCTCAGCTTTAAATTGTAGTGGAGTAGGAGTTCCCATACCTCAGGGTATGGTGGGTTTATCCCCTCAATGCCCCACTTTTTTTTTTTTTTTTTTTTTTTATTTTTTGTTAATGAGAGAGGTATAGTGATAATAACATGGGCTTTGAAAAATTTCGTTTGTGAAAAGTTTCATTTGTAAAAATCGGATGCTGAATTTGTATGCAAATGTATAGTCATTTTAAGAGCCAGTTGACTGCTGGTTGTGGGGTAAGTGAGCATCACCTGGGTTTGAGCTGTGATGAACAGCAGGCTGTGGCACAGAGCTGGACAGAGTCATGGAGCTGCCAAGGTTGGAAGTGTCCTCTTGAGATTGACCAGTCCAACATCTTTTCTTGGACATGTCTAATTTAGATACAAGGCGTCACGCATTCAACGTTGTCCTGCACAAACATACTCCATAACAGCTTCTGGAAAAAACATTCTTAAAGAATTGGAAGAGAAGAAAAGGGATAACAAAGCAGGTTTAAGAAAGCATTTTCACTCCTCACAGTCCTTTGAAACTACTGCCTTGCACCATGTAGCAAGTAGGCTGGGGGGAGGGGGGACAGGAGGAGGCATTTAGACATCGTCTGAAGAACGAGTGTTATTTTTGTAGATGTTTTTATGGATGCAGTATTGGTACAGGAAATTACATTCTCAGATGCTATTTGAAACTCTGCAGGAGGGAGAGAGCACTCAGGACTTGACAGGAGTCATAAGAAGAATAGGTAATTTATGTTGAAAGCTCTGTCAAAATGATCCTTGATTTTCAGATCTCTGATATGTATCAGTCATGTTACAACCTTGCATAAAGTCTAGCACCAGGAACAGTTCATCACTAATTCTGCCATATTGTGCAGGTACATCTCTGAGCTCCAGAGATTTAATGCCCAGGTTGTAAGGCTTCAGCCTGGCAGGGGAGCTGAGGTCCACAAGGCTGCTTGATGGGTGAGGTTACTCCCAGAAGATTTCTTCACCACAGTGAGCTTGTAGAAGTCCTGAGGCTTTGAGCTGAAAGGCTTTGGGAGATGGTAATTACATCTTAATTCTACGTGAAGCCAGTGCAGAATAGAGACAAGCCTGAGTGCTGTATTTTGAAATGCCAACTGTATTAAAACCCAGTCCTTTTATTTCTGAATTATCCAAATGAATGTTAGCAACGTCAACAGCATATAACCTGTATTCAGTTATCCAAAATTTTAGGATTAAAATTGCATGTGGACCTATGTGATCTATATTTAAGTCAGAAAGAACACTTGAGGCTTCATTCACGTGTTTTCTTAATGTTTCCTGTCTGTGAAGCCAAGTGCTAAGTCTGTTTGAAGTCTTACTGAAGACGCAAAGTATGGAAATGCTTTTATTTAAAAATTACGTCAGGAACATGATGGATGAGAATCGATTCCCTGTCTGAGTCAAGTAACAAGAATGAGGTATAGGTATTCCCTTTTTATCATCTGCAGTTCTCTTTAACAAGTCCAGCTCCCGGAATATATTACTACATCTTCCTGCTTTTATTTTCCTGTTTTACGAAAAAGTTCTGTCTATATCCTTTTGGAGGAAAGCTTAACAATATGCATCGTAAAGTCTCTATGCTTAGGAAAGCAAAAAAACCAAACCAACAAACTTCCCACTACATATACTGGTGAGTTCAGATATTATTCTGATTACAGTCCATGCCAGATTGCCTAGACAACTCTAAGCCAGAAAAGCTAAAACCGTCCCTGTTGATGGGCAAGGAGAGAGAAGTCTGACTGCATGCAAGAGAGAGGCACAGCAACTTCTCAGAACATGGGCAGGTTGAAAGACACAGAAAGGACATTTGTTACAGTTAAAAAATCTGCCTGAGTTATTTTTTTTAATTTAGCAGACTAATGGGGTGTTTTAAGCAAAGGACTTGGCATGAAACAGAATCTCCCTATGTTCTACTTTCCCAAGGCTTTGAAAGGAGCCTACTGCTGTTTTCTCCTTGAGTTTCCACCTCCTTGTGCTGTTCCTAACATTTTCCCCTGTTCATCTCTCTTCCGTGCTCTTCTCTGCTTTCTCAAATCATCTCAGTGAGATGCTTGCTGTCATTTGTCTCTTCCTATGTGGATCCTGCTGCGTAGATATCTTCTTTTCAAGCTTTCTTGCTTGTGTATCACTTTCCAGGTCCTATTGTGCATGCAGTTCCAACAAGGGCTTTAAAACAGGCTAACAGGCAGCAGTGACACTTCACGATGGACAACAAACTTCTGGTTATTTATTAACTCATTCTAAATCTTGGTCATCCTCCTTAATGAAACAGTTAAGAAATGAATCTCACTGCTTAGTCTCAGGAAATACAGTGTGATTCTGCAAGGCCGCTGTCTGTAGAAGCTCGGGACCTGGTCAGAACCGGTGTGTGAACTCTTGCTCATGCTTTGCTGTGGCAAATGAAAATAGGTACGTGCCTGCACATGAGGCAGGAGGTGACACAGATGAACTAGGTATATAACTTTACAAAGCAGTCCTTGCTCTCTTCTGCACCAGTATCGCACAGTCTGTCCCAAAACTTCTCATATGGCCTCTCTTATTACAGTATTTCTCAAACAGAGATGAGTTAAATAAAAAGCACTGGACATTCCTGTTGATTTCTGGAGAAAAACAGATTAAACCAAAATGAAACAAAATATATCAAACACTTCCAGTAGCAATGAAGCTGTGGTATTGCAAATCAATGTGAGAACCCTGCATAAATGGATCCAAGGAAATAGTTAAAAATTCATGCATTCAGGAGAAAAAAAGTGAATGAAAAGTTTTTTTAAATTAATATAGTCAGAACTAATTTTCACATTTACAAGAAAAGGAAAATTTAATCTTAAATAAACTCAGAATGTGGTTTTGGAAAGTGCTTGTGTAATTGGATCTTACTTCTCAGTAAAAACAATGTACTGTAAGGGTTAACACTATATTTTCAATAGTAATAATATTAATAATAGTAATTATCAACAACAACATAATCATCATCTTACAAACAGTTTAACAAAGCTTCTCTCCATCACCCTTGGTCTTCTGACATGATGAGGTTTTAGGACAACTCCAGATAACTCAGACTAACAGAATTTGTGTGTAAAAATGCCCTTTACTAATACAGAATTATTTTGATCAGCATATCTAGATTTTTCCTTCATCATTGACAAACTCTAACCATGGGAAAATTTACACAATATGCTCTTATATGTGAAGAAGATTGTCACTCAGCTGCTGAGGGCAACCAGCAGAGATGTGCCCACACATATATCCTGAGCTGTAGTTGCTGGGGAGGTTGAGCAAAGTCCTGCAGAAAGAGCATGCTGGTAAGGTCTCTCCAAGTAGCCTTTTACGTTTGTCATCACTGAAGACAAAATACACGACTACACAGTTGCTCTGATGCAGAATGTGTTTTTTGTGTTACATATTTACTTTTTTAATACTGTTTAGGACTAAATTTGCATGAGCCCTTTGAGATTTTCAGATTAAATGCTTGTCATTCTCACTGCAGCAGTCACCAGATGGTAGTGTTAGTCTTACTTGGTATGCAAATATTTCACAGTCTTTCCAAGAATATTATATTTTTTTATGCACTGCAGGATTCTTTTACTTTGCTTAGGTGTGCATCACAGAAAGTAGCAAAAGAGTTTTTAAAATGCTCAGGTATTGGTTAAGAAGCAATGAGTGCCTCATTGCAGAGGTACTCACCTGTATGCACTCTGTTCCACAATGGGAAGTATTGGAATGGGAAGTATGGGAAGAAATTGTGATGTATGCTAAAGATAAATACATCTGGTCATAAAACATCTATTCTCCGTATTTCTGAGGTTTTCTCCTGTATAATAGGCAGAACTACAAGACCTGCTAGTAAGGTAGCAGTAGAAGGTTGGGGTTTTTTCCTCGTGTGCTTTTTATCTTGTACTGTTTTCAGAATGTTTTTTGTGATCTCATGTTTGCAGCACCCGTGTTACTGGAGAAATTCCTTGCAGAACACCTACTGCTGTTTTGTTTCCCCTTATGCAGTGTGAGCATGACTCTGGGGAAAGAGCATGACAACATTTCAGCTTTTTGGATTCTTGGAGTTAAAGTCTTTGCTCCTCCCAAAGAGAAAGGGTCAGCTTTCTGCCACTGCAGGCTCTTCAGTTATATGCTGGTATATACTGTTGTTCTACAGCCTGGGTTCCAGTAAGTTCTTTATCATTTAGGAACTCTAAATGTATGTGTTTTAGCCATGCACTTAAAACACAGGGACTTCCTTAGCTTGTATTATTTGGACTACAGGTTCTGAATGTCAGATCAGTGCTATTTGGTATCTGCTCCTCTCTGATGGACAGAGGATACTGGAGAACAAAAGGAATTACATAAGCCTGTTATGAGATGATCTAACCAATGCAATCGGTTTTTGTTAAGGTTTTTGTTCTGTACCAGCTGTGACCCATTCATTGTTTGTGATGGGCTTTGACAAAAGCCATTAAACACCCTTGAATTAGTGGCATTAGTGATTTTGTATATGTTAATGGACAACATACATCAAGGTGTTTCCACAACGTGGCAGTGCTGGCTGTAGGAGAAAAAGCATGGAGGTGCTTTTATTCAGAAAGGAGAACATCGTGAAGCCCTGTTGACTTGAAGGAGTTGCCATGGCATTGCTGCAGTCCCAGATGTCTAGCTGGATCTCTAAAAGCTGTTTCTCGGTCCTGCAAACTCAAGTTTTGGAAGCACACACACTAGTCCTGGTTTCCCTAGCAAGGCTGTAAAGCAAAGGTATCTTTCTAGTGGTAGCTGAGTTGTCACAACGATATGCTCTTTTTAGTTCTCAAGTTATTTATACTTATGTCAGAAGTTCCACAAACTTTTGTATACCAGCAGTAAAAAGACACGCTCCAGATAGGCTGCTGAGCTGTAATGCTTCTAGCTATTAAAATACAGATTTAGGCAGATAGCATCTAGACCTGCAATCATTTGGCATTTCAGACTTTCACACAAAAGCAGTGCCCACAGGTCAACTAACAAGCCTCTTTGTTCCACCGAGTATTTAGGTACCATAAAGCTATTTTCTTTCACACGTACATTGGATCTGTAACACAGCTGTAAAAAAAGTGTATAAGCTGAAACACACAAAAGTGAGGGAAAAAGACAGGGAAAGGATGAAAATATGAGGCAGCTTAAAGATCTCTTCTTTTTATATCTAGAAAATGATCATCAGTATTTTATGCACTGCATTGGGATACACATTTTGCCTAGGCTTATATACATACGTTTGCTGGATTTACTTGGGATGTAAGCTGGCTAAATCTGATCTTACATTGCAATGTCATTTTTGCCAGGAAACACAGCACATTTAGCAGCCTCCTTATCCTTTTGCTTAACCATCCTGATGGATGCTCAGGATTGCTAAGGACAGCTTAGTTTAGGAGGCATCCAACTTATCTTGTTATTACAGTGAGAATGCAATTTTCTAGATAACTATCAAAAGCTTTTTAACGTCCCTTTTAGAAAGTGGCCAGAAGAACAGCAAAAAGGATACACTATTATAGTTTAGTCAAGATGCACTTCTCTGCAGAGACTTTGGAGTCAGGTTTTCACACTAATTTTGAGGGTAGATACTTTGCTGTGATAATCAGAGAATTGTTCCACAGCAGTTTTGAAATCTGTGCATGACTAGATTCTGGATTTGCTATAAGAGTTTGCAAACAGAAGTGGAATAAGACAAGGTGACCTACCTCTTCCTACTTTTTGTCAGCTGACAATTGCTGTCTCAGCACCAGCACAATTTTGTCACTAGAGTTGTGAATGTCTGGTCAGCAAATTAAAGGAGCAAAAATTATCACTTAAAATAAAGCACACTGATCTTCTATTTCAGATCTTGCCACAGTACCTGTTTCACATTCAACCTGCCTGATGTCCTCAATCCCAGCTCCTGTGTCCTCCTGCTATGATTATGTCCATACAAATGTTTTCCCAACAGCCCATAGCAGGAAAGCATGTCCATGTTACCTGGTGAACTGTACATGTATATCAGGAATCTTGTTGCCACTTGAACTTTGCTGGCTTATACCCAAGATTAATGTAAAACAAGCCCGGAATTTTTCAGTTCTTCCCCACCTTTGTGTTTTGGGACACTGTTTTTAAATCCCAACAGGTTCAGTCACAACTCAAATTGAGAAAGTCACTGTGCTCTTTATTGCCCTCACAATGAAGGGTTATTTTGGATTTCAGTGTAAAACTCTAACACAATAGATTTAGGTGTTACCAACAATGTGCAAGCTAGTCATTCTTAACTTATAATAAGTTCCATTAAAGTAGCTGACTGCATGGGAGATCAGGAAGATTTTTAAAAACTGTAGGAAGAAAACTAAGAAACCTCTTATACTCTTCACTACCCCATATCAAGGTGGAAAGCAGCTCACATTGGAGATAATGTTAAAAAAACACATTTATGGCTCTGCCAAACAATATGTACACACTCCACTGAGACGTGTGGCACCAACTAGTTTATTTGCTGATGGGCTGGGGGATGTATTGGTATAGGACTTGGTGTGAACAGAGTTTTCCATGTCCTGAGCAGGTTTTATAGGAGGTACACAGTGCTGGAGGTAGCTCAGCTCTTCTTCAGGATCTGTGATAACATCTTCCTTTGATGTAGGCCTACTCCTACCCAGCCTAGAGCAAAAATAACAAGAGCAGATGACTGGAGAGTGTAGAAGAAATAGTGCAGATCCTGTGTACAATTTTCCACAAAGAAGCAAAGAGCCTGCAAGAAGAGGCATTTACCGAAAACATTTACTGGTGTTGCAGGAAATCCATTGCAGTTCAACTAGGAATGTGAATGGGATGCATTGTGTAATGGTATGTTATAAAATTCTGGCACATGTGGTAATATCTGCCTTGTATCTTTATCTGACATAAGAGGAAGAGAGGAGGGAGGAGATACAGATCTCATAGGAGAAATGTTGCTATGACAATTTACACCAGCTAAAAATATACTCATGAATGCTTAAAAGGCAAGCTAGTAAAAGCAATATTTCTATTGCAGGATAAAACTGAACAATTTATTGCAAGTTCAGAAATGGATAGTTCCATGGAAGGTACTTTGGCCTGGAGTTACGTCTCTACATTCAAAGAATTTAGTTTCTTCAGTCAACAATAAGCAACTAAAAATTTAAGTAATATAGAAAATATATAGGTTTTGTATAGGTTTTCTATGGTGAATTGCATGCTAGTGCATATGCAAGTATTTTTAAGCATGTGAAATGTGGTCTGTGTACTGATCACTCCAAGAGACCAGCAATGCAATGAAGCTGTTCACAAAATGATCTTCCAGGGCTGTTGAAATATGCAATATGACTTTCTCAAATAGAAGAGCAAATATATAAATGTGCAAATCATTATGTCATGTCCAAACAAGAAGTGTGCAGGAATAGTTTTCCAAATGTCTCTGTCAGTATTTTTACAGTAGCATCATCTGCAGAGTGGGCTGGAGTTCTGGTTCCCAAATCATTTTTTCAGTTGAGAACACAAATGAGGATGTGGCAGGTGACACATACACCTCCTTCTTGTCAAAAGTTTCTCACACTTGGGTATCCTATACTGGTGGAGAAGGCAGAGTTTTTACTTTGCCTCTCTGATGTAGGTAAAACCAAGTATTTTGAAAGGCTACAAGCAGTATTTACATGGCCCAAATTCTAGCTCAGGCCCTGTGCTTTAGTGTTTGTTTGTGGCTGGACACAGGTTTTCAGTTCTCAGATGAATCACCATTTGAAGGGTTCTGCCTATCTCTGCTTAATGTCAGGAACCAGCAGTACCACCCCAGGCAGCGCACCTCTAACTTGGGAACCCTAACTGTGTTTACATTGTGAGACCCTATAATTCACTGTGGACTTTAGCTTTCCAAAGCCTTTCTAAGGGCACATAAAAGGTGGGGATTCCCCACCACCTTTCAAAAGGCAGCTCAAATCCCTAAGACTGCTTCGCTGACATTCATTCCCCTTATACATGCACCCTCTAGCTAAACCAAGGCCATGTGAACCAGACTGGCATTCAAGTCTCAAGAGTTACAGGAAAAAGGCTTCAATTACATACAGGTCCCAGAGTGTAATGTGTGGCCTGATGAAGGTGATTCTTTTACAGGCTTCTAAATTGGATGATAAAGGCACATAAATCCTGCAAGTACACCTAGAATATTTTACTGAAGCTTTTTACCATATTTGCACATTCTCTGAAATTCATGTAAGAGGATGCAGTAATTGGAAGAAATTAAAGTTTTCATTTTTCTGATGTGTGGGAGAAAGCATATGCTAAACCAAATGAAGAAGTACAGGTGAGAACTGAAAAAAAGTGAGTCAAACTTGAAAAGCTCAACTATTTTACTCTCTGGCTGAACTGCTCTGCAAAATTCCCTGGACTTCATCTACAGGAGGACAGACCAGATGGTTTTAACACTAATAGAGTTAGAAAGATACATGAAGCACTGTTAGTGAGAGTAGTCCCTCTATTTTTATCCAGGTAAACACTCAGATACTTGACTTTCACTTCTCTTTCTTCTGTCTCTTTCAGATTAGGGTGCATAAAACTTGATTTGTGATAACCTGCTTTTATTTAGTGCATCTAGCCTTTCAGATTTTTGCATGGGTGTAAAAATTTGGCAGAAGAGAAGTTATTTTTCTTAAATATTGCATATTTATCAGCAAACAATTTGTAAATAAGTCCACAGTCTCTGTATGTACATTTCATTTAATGCAGCCAGAGAATGAAATCTGATTTTGTGTCATTTTTATAGTCTTCTTGATTTTATATAAAAATCAACAAATTACTCAGGAAAATTAAAGCCTCAGTGTTTTCCTTGCTTTTTTTTTTTAGGACCTGTGTATCAGTTCTGTAGAAGTTGATAACTTACCTTCTTTGTTTTCTTTCAGCTTGAATTTTCCTATGCATTTATTGCTGAGGGGAGTGCTATCCTTACTTATGTGTTAAAACTCACCCTGGTACATTGTTTTGTTCTTACACATTATCTTTCCTTATGTGTTGTAAGGTCTACTTGTCATGGCTGGTTGTCCCATTGGGGTAGATCTCTGGTTATGCATAAGGGTATTCTTGCAGAGATAGAATTGCAGTGCCAAGTCCACAGGTCTTGTGTACTCTGACTTAGCCTGAACTTTCTACACACTCTTCCTGCACACTGCAAAGTTCCCAATGTGTTTTTATGTAGCTCACAATCCTATTCATAGATGATTCCTTTATACTCACTCAGTCACCTCGCAGGGTTTATCTTTTCCTAAGGATAAGCTGCAAAAGGGTGCTTAGTGCTGTCCATGTGTGGATGACCTAGCTGTCAAGCTGAAGGATGGATGTTTTAACATGGTTTGGGACATAATCTTAACCCAGTAGTTTTTGCAGAGTAGGATCACTGTAATACATATAATTTCTAGGTCAGCAAAAAAACCAAGGGAGATTGGAGGAGAGGAAAATGAGAGAAATTCATTCATGAGGGTAGACACTTCTATTAGAAATACACAACAAAGGAGTGGACAACTCCTGTAGAAGCCTGTCACCATGACATATTCAATTATCTTTGCTGTCTGTTGGGGTGGCTGGATGAGGACGTACCAGCACAGACACAACGCAACCTTCTCGCATTGCAACCCATTCGATTTCCACTACCGCTATGTCCACTACCACATTAAGAGGATAGCAATATATTTTCAGTCTAAATGCCTATATACAGATCTTTGTAAGCAAGATGAAAAAAAATTTAAATAAATCCAATCTGAACTGAAATTTTCTTTC
>NW_009936808.1:24869-64321 GCF_000696875.1 Nestor notabilis
GTGCCTTGCTGTTACAAATACAATTGAACCCCCATTACACAGGATATTTAAAATGTTCATTTACTTGTGATAAGGTCTTTGATGTGGAAAACCAAAATTTCAAGGGATTTAAGAGTACATGTTTGTGTTTGTTGTTTTTATAAGTGCCATGTATGGGTATAGCCAGCAAAGTTTGTAAGGAAATTAAGGCCAATCTTGGATTTATAAAATAGAGGAGGGAACACAGAGTTACTTATAGCACTCTGAGGCTGTCACATGCTGGTGCTTAATAATTATATAGTGGGGAGCTCAGTCACAAGTGTCCTTACATACTTGAATTACAAAGTTTTTATTTTCTATTGGGATTCCTAATAGTGGAAGTT
The DNA here is from genome assembly GCF_000696875.1 of Nestor notabilis. NCBI lineage: Eukaryota > Metazoa > Chordata > Aves > Psittaciformes > Psittacidae > Nestor > Nestor notabilis. The sequence goes on from NW_009936808.1 coordinate 25,232, forward strand.
GTATATCAGCCAGTCCAGAAAACAGCATATAAGCATATTAAATATAAGCACACCTTTTGAATGCCTGAATTGGATGGAGCTCATGTCTCAAAAAGGCACTTACTTGGTGTTGGCTATACCTCAAAGGGGCATAAGGAAGTGCAACTCTTCTTCTCTGCTCCTTTTCCTGATGGAAGGAAATCAAAGGCCCAGGCTAATGTGCTGTGCTGCTACAAGAACTCTAGTAGTACTAGGAACTGTTAAAAATGAGAAACATTGAAACTCTGTATGAAGCTTCCAACTGCCTGTGTGTCTTCAGCACAGTCTTTTCTTTGACTTAATATTGCCTTTTAAAGTAACAGAAAGGAATAACTGTAAATTATTTAAAAGCGAATACTTATAATATTGCATGATATTGTATTGTTTTGGGTTTTTTTCTGTATTTTATTGATGTTCTGAGGTGAGCAGCTGGCTATCAGCACCACACGTTATCTCAAGTTGGGGGCTAGTGTTTTAGAAAATATACCCAATATAAATGTGGATAAATTGCAGTGCAGTCCCATTAAAACTGGAGTCTGTCAGCATTAGGCTAGAAGACCAAAACTTTAAATATTATCATTTCAAATGTTAAGCACCAGCATCAACGGTTTGGGAAGGCAGGGCAGAGAACTGAGTCCCTAAAGTATTTTTCTTGCAGGCTGGCTTTCTTTTTCACTTCAAGCTTTTTAAACTTACCCTTATTTCTGAAAAGACTAAGGTGTTGGAGCTCAAGTAGGCCCTTTCTGGTGGGCCTACTTGTTCTGTCTTGCTGTCTTTATCTTGACATGTATTTTTGCATTGCTTTGCATTGATTGTCTGTGCTGTTGTGTCTGGTGGTGAAAGCTGTGCCTGGAACTGACAGTGCTAACGCAGAGTTCAAGAAAGGCCTTCACTACGTAGTGTGCGCAGTGGTATATTTGCAGTTCCAGCCTGTCTGGATGCCTGGGATAAACCTGCAAGTAAGAGCAATGATACTGCATCACTGAAAAAGTTGATGTGAGTTATGTTTGCTTTTCAGGACAAGCATAGAATTGTATTATCTCTATACTAGGGATAGGTAATGAGGCAAAGAGCAAATTAAAAAACCTTGCAGCAGCAGGATGAGAGTATCAACAGTAGTCAGGGAGTGGAGGAGTGGGAAGAAGCAATAACCCTTTTGATTTACGCACTCAAGAAATTAGCAGCCTGGAAAGATCAACTGTTGCCTTCCCCAGAAAGGAAAAGGAGGTATATTTTTGCATTGCCTTGAAGTATGCCAGGCAGAACACCAAGGTCAGTGATGACTAACTTGATGACTAACTTAATGACTAGGGCTGTGGAGGGGAAGTCACAGTTTTGTTCCCTCTGTGCCTGCAGACTTTGAAGCCAGGCAGTTCCTCTCTGCCCCACTTTTTGTGGGAGAAGCTCAAGTCCCTTGTCCTAAAGGGATGTTCTGAAGACAGAGTGTTGCAAGAAAGGATACAGGTCAGTTCCCTGACAAATGGGTAGCCCCTAGTTCCCACTAGAAGGGTCAGGGGTTTACACCCGATGGCGTAGGATGGATGAGTGTAATCCTCTCTGCTTAGGTCCAAGTACAAGGCTGGGAGCAGATGATGAGGTTTTACCTGCTTTTGAACACTGGGCTGAGTCTTGGCATTGATCTTGCTTTGCTGAATTGTTGGGAAAAAAAAGGCAGAAGCTTCTGGGTTAAAGAAGTGGACTGGCTTTTGCCACATGGAGTTACAATGTTGTACTGCATATGGGTTATGTGTTGCAGGAAAGCATTAATCACAGAATCACAGAGTACCAGGTTGGAAGGGACCTCGAAGATTATCTGGTCCAACCTTTCTAGGCAAAACATGGCCTAGACAAGATGTCCCAGCACTCTGTCCAGCCAAATCTTAAAAGTGTCCAATGTTGGGGAATCCAGCACTTGCCTTGGGAGATTATTCTAATGGCATCGTGAAAAATTTTCCTCTTGTGTCCAGTCAGAATCTCCCCACGAGTAACTTGTGCCTATTACCTGTCCTCTTTTCCATGTGACTCATTGTAAATGGGAATTTCCATCTTTGTAGCCACCCTTTAAATACTGGAACATGGTTCAGTATTCTGAGCCTTGTTTCTCTGTGCTGAACAAACACATTTCTCTCAGACTTTCCTCACATGGCAGGCTGCCCAGTCCTTTAATTGTCTTTGGGGCCTTTCCCTGGGCTCTCTCCAGCCCATCCACATCTTTTTGTTTAGCAGGGACCAAAACAAAACAGTATTCCAGGTGTGGTCTGAGAAGCACTGAGTGGACTGGGGTAATGACATCTTTACCCCTGCTTGTGATGCCCTTGTTGAAGCAACCCAGCATCCTCTTGTCTTTCTTTGCCACAGCTGCATGCTGTTCGCTCATCCTGAGCTTTCTATCCACCAGAACCCCCAGGTCACCTTTGACAGAGCTGCTTCCCAGTGTGTGCTGCACTCTTGAATTACATTTTTCCAGGTGCAAGACCTTAAATACTTGTCTTTGTTTAACTTGACTTCGTTAACATGAGCTGTTTTCTGCTTCTCCATGTAGATTTCTAAAAGAGCTTCTCTGTATTTTTTGTTCAGTTTCTAGAGCTGCTATAATCTGCCACCTGGTGTAGATCGTGAAAAATCAACTTTTAAGCATTTCCAGTTCAGAAAGTGGTGTTGATTTAAAAAGTAAGAAAGCAAATGTTGGCTTCATTACATATTTTAAAATTAGGAGCCATTACTTTGGTTTGCTTCTGACACATGCTGAGAATCGCTTCAACTTTTTTGCTTATTTCAGTGTTTTACAAATATGTATACATTGATTGCTGTCTGTTAATTATTTTCCCTTAGAGTAAAAATAGATTTAATAATGCATCTGACTAAAACAGACAGTCTTTACCACAGGTTGGTCAGCACTTCTGTAATAAGTATTTTAAATGAAAAAAAACCCAAAGGATTTGAAGATCATCCTCTTGCTTTCTGGTGTCATGCAGCAGTTCTCACACATCTCACTGACATTTGGTGGTATTGCTATAAAGAGTGATGGTTGTCTTAATATTAGTGTTGTCAAGAAAGGTCTCCATTTTCTAAGTTCCTTTTTCATTTCCTTTCATTCACACTAAGAAGAGCAGGTGAGGCTCTGACCGGGCAAATGCATGGGCACAGGTATCTTCTTTCAGGTAGAACTAATGGCCTCAGGGTGACCAGGTTTTCAGTATGGCTGTTTGGGAAGGAAGGCTTATGCAGTGGGTAGGGTTGACTCAGTCTTTCAGTCCCCTGCTCTTGGACAAGTTACACAGGTGCAGATCCTCAGTATTACTTCATCATCTGTCTTTGTCCTAAATAAACAAGAGTTTATCCCAATGCAGTTGTATGCCTAAGCACCTTTCAAGGACCTAATTCCTATACTCATGACTCTTCCATCACATAGGTGAGCTGTTCTGCTCTTTCTCCCTGTGTTGTAAGGTAGAGATGTGCCAATTTGTCAGTAGTCCTGGTACAAAAAGTAGGATCAGAGGCCTAATACACAGCTGTTCTATTGTATTTGAAGATGAAGAACCACATAATAAAGTATGTTAGCACTGAAAGACTGAAACTATAGTCATGGCAAATGCATACAGTGTTATTGCTATTTTTCTTAGATAATACCATAATGCTTCTCTGAAATAGTCTCTAGAATGTCAGTTCTAGATTTACGTTTTAGATATGCTTCCCCCTCCCCCCCAGCCTTTTTTATTTAGAAGAATGCTGTAAAATAAGAATTCTGCTTTTTCTTATCATTGCATGTTTTTTTTTACTGCCTTTTAAAACAGAGATTGTTGTAAACCCTGTGATGACCTCCATAGTAATGCAAGTCAAACACCTCCATGACAGTTACTGAATCCATGGAAATTACGTCTATGGTGCATTAAATCTTTTCAGTGTTTGGTTGTCTGACTTGCAATTATTATAGGTCTCCCACACTACCACTGAAGACAGCAGAAGTGTCTGACATTAGGAACAAAACACTGTTAATTTATCATTAAGTACCACTGCAGTACTTACTAGTACTTTCCTTGATAGTTATTAGTACTTTCCTTGAACATATGCCTGTGGAAAATAGATTTGTCACTGCAGATATGCCATTGGCTGACACAGCTTGCTGGCTAATATTGCAGGGCAGCATGGGGGGATATTTCCAATGTAGTCTCTGATGTGTGCTCTGCACCTCCTTTTATTCACCAGTTCAATGCAAACCCCATACCCAGCAGGCTGATTATCTAGTCATGATGGGGAAAATTTCCAGAGTATTGACTTCTTTTTGCCCTACCTTTGTTCCATGGAAGTGGGAAGTGGGAAATGTACTAAGAAAAAAACCTGTGTTAACACCAAGTTTATAAAATAAAACTAAGTAACAGAATTTTCTTGAAATTTTGACAAGTCTGCCAGCCTTGCATAATACTGTCAGTTTCTTACAGTCTTTTCCAGTAATAACACTAGATGAATAGAATGACAATAAATCACAGAGCTCTAGCAATCTGACTAGCTTACTTAGTAATGAATTTTGATTATTGCTTTAGTAGTCAAGGTTTGACTGTTGAAAGCCCTTTCTCTCTTTTTTCAAAGCTTGTGAGTATTCAGCTGACTGAAGATAACCAAAGCTAGTCATGGAACATTCTCCCTGAAAAGTCATGCTCCTTGATGCACTGAATGCCATGTAGCTCTGTTATTTGTGAGAATAAAATGCCTGAAAAAATCATCCTTAAAATTGGTTGATTTTTTTTACCTGTACTGTTAAAAAGATCAGTGTGATGTAAAGCATCTGACTTGAGATATGTTCCACATCAACAGTAATCTATTTGTTTCCACGTTAGAATTGTTGGAGAGAACTAGCTCTCTTTGTCATGGATGAGGTCAGACTAGCTGGTTGTTGGTAGCCCAAGTATACATCAGACCAGCCTAATGATACCGTTTCCAAATGGAAACACAGTTTTTACTGCTGGTAGAGATGTGTGGCTTTGCAAAGACCTATTTTTAGAAATAGGTTTGATTGCCTCTCTTGATATTTAGCAACATCTATGTGTTTAATCATGATTGCTATGATAGGCTTCCTGCAATAGTAGTGCTGGCTCATGTTTCTCTCACTAGAAATCTTCCTTCCTTCCTTTGGGAAAGTGTATTTTGTTTAGAACCCTCTTGTGCCTCATTTAATACTTTACTGTTGAAAATGCTTTTAAAAATACTAGTGGATTAGCAGAAATACGAAAAAAGGAAACATTAGAGAAAACAATTCCTTCTAAAGGAGACGAAAAGCTGGCAGATAGAGGGGTTTATGACCTGAGAAAAAGAGTCTTAGTGCCCCATGTGGCATTTTGGGAAAGGCAATCGCATTCCTTTGGGTGCTGTTATTGCAGCCAAGTAACTCACTGCACTAGAAGAGGCTATGCACATGGAAATCCTGCTGAGGATTTTTGAAAGTGACCCTACCTTTTGGGTGCTCCATTTAGAATGTGTCGTGGTTTAAGCCCAGTCGGTAACTCGGAACCATGCAGCCGCTCACTCACTCCCCTCTTCTTCCTCCCCCTGCTCCCAGAGGGATGGGGAGGAGAATCGGAGGAATGTAACTCCCAGGGGTTGAGATAACAGCACTCCAGTAACTAAGGTATAATACAAACCACTACTGCTACCAATAATAATGATAAGGGAAATAACAAGGGGAGAGGACACAACTGCTCACCACCCGCCGACCGATACCCAGCCCGACCCGAGCAGCGATCTGGGCCTTCCGGGTAACTCCCCCCAGTTTCTATACTGGGCATGACGTGCTGTGGTATGGAATACCCCTTTGGCCAGTTTGGGTCAGGTGTCCTGTCTCTGCTTCCTCCTGGCTTCCCCTCCTCCCTGGCAGAGCATGAGACTGAGAAAGTCCTTGGTCAGAGTAAACATTATTGAGCAATAACTGAGAACATCGGTGTTATCAGCATTGTTCCCAGGCTGAAAGTCAAAAACACAGCACTGCACCAGCTACTAAGAAGGAGGAAAAATGGCTGCGGCAGCTGAACCCAGGACACTCTTCAAAGCCTTATTTCACCAGTCTGTAGTTCTCAGTTGGCTTCTCCCAACAACTCAGAACTGTAGCAATTTAAGTAACTTGCAGCTGTTGTGAAAGATTGATTCAACAAAGCTTCAGTCCTAATTCTGAACTTTACTAGGGAAGCTGCCCTCACATCTCGCGTCTTGCAATAGCCTGCAAGCTGTTTTACATGGGTTTCTCCTCAGATGCATAATGTTCCTCTCAGATGTTGATATTGTCTTCACATGGGCACAGATGTCCTATGGATGAGCTGCAGATCTGGGTCCTGTGACTAGCTCATATTAACATTTGGAGGTTCCTAAGATGGCAGGGGCCAGATGCCTCCTCTCAGATTCTCACCACAGAATGCATGGAGAAAATAGACTGCCTTTGGGATATGGGAGGAGAGCTGAATAGGGTGTTACTGAAGTGTGCAATGCTGTGGAAGTCTTCTGTTGTTGGACATCAGCTTTTAACTGTTGCTGGTTACATCAAATCAAAGCGGCCTCCATGTTGCCTTGTATTCATTTAAGCAGCTATGAAGCCCTCTTACTGTTAGCTCCCTTAATACATACCCTTCCTTCCCAAGCAGGTAACATTTCACAAACTCTTTTCTGGTACTAACAGTGCCTCAAGTGGAAAAACAGCCTGAGACAAACAGTCATTCAGAAAACTGGATCAAGGCTAAGTCCTGTAGCTCAAAAGGCATCAGCACATACTTTCCAATACCTATCAGCGAGGGTCCAGGAATTATTCACAACTTTTATTCTATCTTGTGTACAGTTTCAGAATTCAAGGGAAGGGGTTGGGGAAATTTTTAAACAGAAAAAATTAGGGCCACCTGTTTTAGTACTTTGTCAATATCCAACCAGCTGCAATAGTAACTTAAGGTCAAGTTTTCACACTTTTTTCTTCAGAAGATGAGAAGGGATATAGAAATATCTGTGAGCTTTTTTAGTATGAGGATTTTCATTTTCTAGCCAGTGTGTAGAATTTCAGCTGAAGTAAAATTTCAAATACGTGTGACCTAATTGCATACTTGAATTCTCCCCTGCCTGCTCCCGTCTCTCTGTTTTAGGTATTCCTTCATTGGATCACTTTCTTATTTCAGAGAGAAACACTACTTCATGCACTCTGAACCCATGATACTCATCCCAGGAGTATGCAAGTTGACCTTCTGTTTAATTAATTAACCTAGTATTTAGTAAGATGTTTTGCAGATGGTAAGCACCCTCAAAGAGCTAACGTAACTATCACCTTTTCTTCCACGTATATTCCTAGGTGAAAATGTATGGAAATTAATCACATGTGTTTGACTGTTTTAACAGGCAGAAGTCTCATAACACATTAATGGCTTAGAAGTCACAAATTACAAAAACATCATTAGTTTACAGTTTAAAACATAGCTTATAGAGTTAAGTGCACTGATAAAAATGCAAACATGAAAGTATTCAGATGAAGTTATGGAAATTGTGTGCATGCATATACGTGTATAACAGCATATTGAACAGTATGGCAAAAACGATTAAATGCTTTTGGGGGAGGATGGGTTACATTGCCATCTTTTTGCAGAATTTTTCTATCGATTCCCATACTTGAAAACACTGGTTCCGCCTCTCCCTCTTGTGTTCAGTCACTTCATTCCCATGCGTTTTTGTCTGTGCAGTGCTCCGTGATGAAACAGTGCTGAAAAACGGGCCATATTTGTACTGCAAAGTTACATTCTCACAACTTTACATGCAGCCATGACAAGGTCTACAACAAGGTGAGAATTCCTGAACTTGACTGCTGACAATGTATCTTTACTGACTCATGCAAAGTGGCTAGGAATATCTATGACTGGACAAGTAGGATTTCAGATAGGTTCCTGGTGTCTTTGGATCTAAGCTAGCAGTTATGAATGTACAAATATATCTGGATTTCTCTAAGAAATCAATAAATGGAATTGTACTTTACCATGTGTTTGTTGTCCCTGAGCCAAAACAAGGAAGTGGAGATAGCTAGTGTGTTGTGTATATTCACACCCTCCTGCACTGACCTCAGAGTTTACTCCAACTGTGCATAATTTCTGCTTGATGTAGCAAACTATTTTTCATCCTATTATGGCATGTCACCCCTGAACTCCAATCCTACCAATAGTTAATTATATGAAAAGGCCTATTAATATCAGTAAGAGGACTACCCAAGCACAGAAAGCTGTGCAGTGCTGGGCCGGGTCCTAGTAAAGGAAAGCTGATCATGTTATTTGAAAAGGCCAAGACTAAAATTTTCACATAAGTTTAAATTAATTCTGCCAGGGAAGCAAACTAGGAGTTTCAATTTCTGTGTTAGTGATAAGTCTCCCACCTTTATTGTCCATTATTTATATCCATTGGCTGCAGCAGGCTGGTATCTCTGTGGGTTTGCTTATATACAGAGTGGGATTTTATTTTCTCAGTCTGCAAGGATTCCTATTTTCAGTGGTATCCTCTGTTATTTCCCTTTTTCCCCGGCATACTTTTTCTTATTCACAGGGGTTGTATGTTTTAATCAATATTATTTTTTCTTCTGTCTCAGCCTGTCAGAAAAGTTTAGTGAACCTCATGCCTTGTGACTAATGCATTTAGCAGGTGGATAGAGCATATGTGCAAAGCGCTGTCTTTGGAGTTGCTATCCCTGTAAATTACTGAGGTGCAGACCAAAAATATCTGGTATTCCCTCACAGGGAAAGATGAACATAGATTGCTTAATGCTAGCCAATCCTAGCAGGGCTCACTGTTTGGCTTCATCAGAAAAGGAATTAAGGAAGAACAGCATGAAGCATGTCTGTACCATGTGTGCGGAGATACGTGAACCACTCTCACATCAGGACTTGAACTTGGCGGTCACCAGGAATCACTGCAGCTAAGTTCCTGGGGAAGGCATGGGCATCACTGGAAAATACTGAAATCTTGAAAAAAAATTTGAGATGGGAATTCTCCTTCGGAAACCTGGTCTTGTATGTCAGAATTTACTCTGTCTTTCAGAAAATGCTACAGAGTGTCTGTTCCCACTCCAAAGAGGGGCAGCTCTTGGATCCAACAAGTTTGTGGGAAGGCTGAAGATTACATGTAGAAGTGCTCCAGAGAGTTTCAACAAAACTGCTTCTTGAAATTGTTCAGTCGAACAGAATAATAATTTTGCCTCTACTGAGCATGCATACACAAAGAACTCCCAAATTGAATAATAAATCAGAGAAAGGACAAGCACATTGGTTTCCTAGGAGGAAAGAAAGGAGGTCTCATAGCACAGTGATGTGCTATTTGATGACCCTCACAACACTGCCACAGAAGCTAGCAATGGAGGAAGGTACATTATAGGCCATTTACATAAAAATGTACAAAATTCATTGCAATTGCTCTGTTGTGTAAAGCTAATTGCAAAGATCAATTGACAAAAAAAATCAGTTACTGTTAAAAGCATACAGATTTCTAAGCTACTGAGTTTCCTTAATACATCTGGGCTTCCGTAACAATTTACATGTGTAATAGAGCTGAAGAATTTAATCCAGTGTGCTTATTTCTAAGAAGTTATTGCATTTTTAAGTGAACAACCCTGCTCAGCCTTTGCCTTTGTTCCTTATAACATTGTCTGATGGATGCTGGAAGCAGAGGAATTATAGTGCTCCCAGCTTACAGCTCTATTTTAAAGAGGATGGTGTGGCCCAGTGGGCTGGAACACAAGAGATGGATTCTCCACCAGGTAACCTTGAGTGGCTCACGCCTGTGATCTTCAGCTCACTGTGTAGCTGAAAACAAAAGGTGAAGGGGAGTGATGACACCTTCTTTTTGCAATTGTTTGAAATACAAGAAAAAAGCTCTGTGTAAGAAGCAAGAGTGATCTGCAGCTACACCTCCTGAAGCAGGCTATTTTTGGTACATGATTCAGTTCTCCCATCTCACTGTCGTTCTGTAAGTAAAAACGTGTCTTTTTTCTGAACGTATTCATTCTGATCTGTCTCTTTAACCTGTTTTTCAAAGTTAATGGTGAAATGGCTAAAAATATAAATGAGAATATACACAGTGTTTGTTGGACCACTGGTGTAGACAGTGGTGTAAACATTGGTGTATTTTGTTTCCTGTGTAATGCTACCTGTTCTTCATCCGTCATAGCTTTAAAGTGCAAGGGATTCCTTCTCCCGTCAATTAGAGTTGTCACAGAAAAAAAATGTTTTACTGAACAGTCAGTCTAACCTTTCACAACAGCTCTTGGAGGACAGAAGCAAAAAGTCTGAATTGTATGTCAGACGCAGTTGCAAAAGCCATGAAGTAATACAGTAAGGCTGTATTAGTAGTGAATGTCCATTTCAGTATAAATGTAAAATGCTAAAAGAATATATGTTTCAGTATTTTTGGGAAGCTGAAAAGAACATGAAATCTATCTAACACTTGTAAATCAACCACAAATATTCAAATGCTAGTGTAAGGCTCTTTTAGAACCGTGTGTTGCGTCCTTCTATTAAGGGAAAAACTTTTAGCTACTTCCAGAGCTGATATGAATCATGGATTGTTTTCTGTTAGAACAACACCTAAGAAACCTCAGCAGGGACTCTGAAAGTGGGTTAGTTCACTTGTATTTCTGTCCAACTGTCTACAGGCTGTCCAGATTTGTCAGAGGCAGTATCTGTCCCAAAGTACTTGGAGCTTTTCTGTGCAAGACAGCAAAGTTCTGGAAGTATGAACAAGGAAGAGTTAAATGAGTAGCCAAGGCCACTTAACACCTGGGAGCAGATATGCTGAGTCCTGAAAAAATATCTTACAAGTCAAAACAGTCTGCCTTTTAAGACACAGAAGCTATTCAGAATAATATTTTCATAGAATGGTTTTGGTTGGAAAGGACCTTAAAGATCATCTAGTTCCAACCCCCTGCTATGGGCAGGTACATCTTCCACTAGACCAGGTTGTTCAAAGCCCCGTCCAACCTGGCCTTGAACACTTCCAGTGATGGGGTATCCACAGCTTCCCATGGCAACCTGTGCCAGTCTCTCACCACCCTCATGCTAAAGAATTTCTTCCTACTGTCCAACTTAAATCTACCCTCTCAGGTTAAAGCCATTACCTCTTGTCCTATCACTACATGCCCTTGTAAAAAGTCCCTCACCACCTTTCTTAGAGATGGATAATGGAAAAGAATCAGAAAACGGATAAATATTGTTCTTTAGGACAATTATGGTGTTGTTAATGATGCCTTAAGGTTCTATTTGCTTTTTAGACAACATATTTTTTCGAAATTGTTAAATCTCATACTAAAACGTAGAAGTACAATGTGATTGTTTAAGATACATGTAAAAATGAAAATATTTTCTCTGCTGAGTATTTTTCTACCTTATATAACATGGATGTTCTATTAATAATGATAATAGAATCAGTGACATCAAATGTTCATCATTTCTCCATATTTAGGGCATTGTAAGCTTTTTTTGTGTGTGTGTTCTTTCTCTCCGAAATGATGGCATAATGTAGAAGAGCAAAGCATCATCCTTTAAAAAAATATTGCTATTTTCTGATGCTGCGGTTTCCAGAAGCCTCCAGGAAACAGCCAGAGCAGCTAGAAGGATGAATATTGAATGGCTTGAAATAGTTGTGTACATGTTGTAAGGACAGCTCTGTTGCACTTGCCAGTGTCCACAGGATTTTTGAATATTATTGTTTTCCTACAGCACCAAAAGTGCTATGATAATCATTCCAAATGAAGGAATGGCCATGAAGAATTTCTGCAGTGTTTTTTCTGTAAAATATGGGCCCTGGGGGAAGCAAGTCTGTGAACTATCATGAACTGGCACTTGGACTGGCAGTTACGAGATGCAGCTATCCTGGGTTCATCCTGTTCTACCATAATATATATCATAATATATATCCTCTCTTCCTCTCAGTGATGAATAATTACATGAAAATTATACAGACAGCTAAAATAAATCTCCCCAAACTATCTACTTGATTTCAAATATTTCAAGATTATTCAGGGCTTTAAGCAAGACTGAATACATCTCCTGCATCAATGTCTACAGTTTGGGAACTTTGGTCCAAATATAGAGTATCACATTAGTAATAAATATTGCTCAATTTACATTACAGGCATTCATAATTCAGGTCATCGTAGATACCGTATTTCCAAAGAAGGACATAATTTCACCTGAAGTTTTATTTACATCTTCTGCTTGGTGTTTTGGGGTTTCATAAATGAGGATCTGAGTGATGCTTTTCCTATGGTGAGGTCAGTTGTCAATCTTCTCTCCCATACTGAGTCTCTGATAATCTGGTTACATTAATTCTGCACTCATTACAGCAAAAGCAGTTGTCTTTCCCTCCACCATTTGCCCAATAGATGGATATCTTAAAAATGTGTTATCTTTTACAGTTCCTGCCCCTTTTCCTGTGTTTGAAGAGCTACTGCAGGACAATGGGAAAAAGATTGATGCTCTGGGTGTTTATGGACTGACCACACCGGCAAATAATTTGGCATAGAAAAAGCAGTGCTGTGATAATTACAACTACCTTGTATTCAGTTCAGGTTATATTTCAAGATGGGTTTAGTCTAGCCCCCTGATTTAAGCATCTAGACTCTTGTGAATCAAACCAGTTGCAAGCAAAAGTCATTGATGCAAACATGTCCCCCGTTAAGTTCTGGAGTGTATTTCCCATAAACCAGAGAAGAGACTTTGAAGAATTTTTCTCTGAAAAGAATCCACTTCACATATTCCCAAACCACTCTGCATGTTGAACCAATGCTCAGAAAGAGGGAATTACTGTGGATTTCTTATTATAGCTGTGCTGCTGTCTCAAACTAAAAATGTTAATATCTATGTAGCCTTACATAAGGAAAGCCCATAAAACATTGCAGCTGTTTTCTCCAGTGACACCATGGTCAATGCTGCAATGCACTGATCCCAGTCCTACCAGAGGCAATGGACCATTCCTATCTGTAAGTACTGCACCTTACAGCAAGCTTTCACGAAACTGCCTTCTTGAACACTAGTCCCCTACATTTTATGGAGGCTAGCACAATAGGAAAATGTATATATTCTTTGTATTTGCAATGCTTCGTGCTACAGGCAACACTTCAGCTGGCTTTGGTCTTTCTGTATTGCAGATTTAATCATGGAAAAGAAGTGCAGGTTTTGAAATCTGGGATATTGAATTAGTTGTTGGTTCATTTTACCATGCTGTGAGAAGTACATGCAGAGTCATTAACAGCTGGTCTCCTGAAGTGTTCTGTGCTAAAAGATGACTGGTGCACATTCCACATTTTGAGTCTTGGCATCATATGTAATTACAGAAAAGGTGATGGAAAAGTTTCAGAAACAGTAATGATGTAGAGCAAGAATTCTGGTCCATAATTAGTCTGTCCTATTTAGTTCAGTTTTTAAGTTTTTAAAAAGTACTTTATATTAATCTGACAAAAATAAGCATAATGGTAAATATGGAATAGACATAATAGCAGCATAAAAAGAACAAAAACTGTCTTGCCATATGCATGAGTGTAATTCTGATAGCAAGGCTTCTTGAGAAGTTCTCTGATGTGTCTGAAAGATAGATACAGTTTAAGTACTTAGGAAACCAAAGAAAATCAGAGCTGAAACTGATCAGTGTCAAATGCAGAGCTTTGCAAATGGAAAGGCTGATCACACATCAGACATGACCTGGCATCTGCATGAGAAGGAATGAAAGTAAGCAGTGAAACATAGTCATGAAATGTTGTGGACAGTGCCAGGACTGCCAAACCTGTCATGAATTAAAGAACTCTGCCTCAAAAACACCATCTGCTCTTACAAACCTGGATATTTTAGTGAACAGGGCTGTTAAAAGTCTGCAATGGCATCCTCCAAATGCATACATCCTATTCAGACTATTCAGTATGTATGTATTCCTTTCCTGATACTCTATGCTGTCTATTCCAAATCAGGCGGTGACAGGACAGAAAGCTGGTGCAGGACATCACCTGCACATGGTGAGCTCCAGAATGATGCCACCAACATGGCAATCTGCTCTTGCTTTGCCATCAAAAATTCTGTCTGCGTACTGCCTCTCTGTTGACTGCTCAGACGTCCTGGAGCATGGCTCACAGAATGCATTTCCAGATGAAATGGGCCCAGTCCTCAGTGAGTCAGCTATCAGTTACACAGTTTGGAGTACAGAGTGGAACACTACGGAGTTAACCTTGGATAAGTATTCCTCTTTCAATTCAAATCATTAAATAATCCAGACCCACCTCCCCTGTGTAGACAGTCCTGCAGAAAGTGAGGCTGGCATGTTGTCTTTGGTAGGTCATAAGATCCATCACGTTAGTTTAGACCAGAGATTAAGTGAGAGGCCTTCCAGACTGCACATGCAAAGTAGTGGTTTGGCTTACAGAAAGAGTGCAAAAAAGCTATTGAGCACCAGCTGTTTATGTAAACATTGCTGTTACAATACTCTATTTGCGCTCCTCCAAAGTGGATGAAGTTGAACATCTCGAAGGCATTTTTCTGTGAAATTAGATAACCCACAAAAAGAGTTAGAGAAGAGTAACGATGGCACATTAAATTCACACCTTAGCTTTTCTGACAATAAATTCCCTGTGTTGACAGGTCCTGAGAACACAGAACTCATAAATGGATTGTACACATAAACTGTGGTGCTGTTGCAGCAGACTGGCAGCCAAACAGGCTTGAATGCTCAGTGGAAATATGAAGGGTTATGCTAGAGAACAGCAGAGCTTTTGTTGGCTAATTAAACAATCATACTGTTACAGAGCAAACCAAATGAAGGAAAGGAAATATAAGACAGGGGCAGTGTTAAAATAGCAATGTCAGCTGGAAATCTGTTGTACAGAACATTGACTTTGTGACAGGAATGTAAAGATCTGGACTCAAAAGATATAACGATATTAAGGCATCACTTCACAGAGCCTTGTAATATCTAATCTGTTTACAGAAGTAATCCCTTAAGATGCTCACATTTTTTAAAAAACAAAAGGCCAGACCCTTGTCATATTTTCCTTACCCATGCTGTGGAGGCAAGTACAAGAGTCCTTTTCTCTCCCCTCTACAGCTGTAGGCATAGTCATCAAGCTCAATGCGATTTGCCCTGCATATCCTGGAGATTTTGCTTCTTGGCAGTACAATGGTGCTTCAGGCACTTGTTTCATAGGCACAGGTCTGTCACAACTTGGAAGTCAATCACCAGGCTGACTAAGAAAAGATAATGTGGGAAGTGGGGAAATGCACTACTCCTTGCAGCATCTGGGAGGACAGAGCTCATACAGCCATTGATTTGGGGTAATCCAACACTTACCTGCTTCTGAAGGAACAAATTTTTCCTACTGTTGAAGAAGGGTAGATGGGCTATAAATTAATTTCTTTGTCAGTACTTTGTCACTGCTTATCACAACTGGAGCCAGAGGGCTTTGCTGAGTTCAGAAAGTAGCTTATGCTTAGATGGGCAAATGGGTGGTGGACTGAGGAAAGTGACCTCAGAAAAATACACCCTCAAAGCAATGTTCTGCACCCAGGCAACACTGCAGTACACAAGCACCATTACTCAGAAGAGCAGCTGCTTTGCCCTCTCCATTTATTCAGTTGCTCCCCTACAATTTTGGACACGCTTCTTGTGTACTTTATCACTCTTGATGCCTTGTACTGCAAATATTTTATGTAGAATTGCACTGTTCTGCCATGAGCGGCTGAGACAGCAGGGAGGTGCTTACCAGAGCTATCACGCTAAATAATGCAGGTGAGTACAGAACAGAAACCCACAGGCTGAGCATTGGAGCTGTTGCTGAAATACTCTGCCTTAAAGGGGAGGGAAGTCCATGCATGTCATGCAGGCATCATGAAGCACCTGGGCTGTGCTAGCACAGGGAGGTGTCTGCAAAGACTATCCATATTCCTGGTGCTGCACTGACCACACAAGGTTCTGCAGGAAACAAACATCCTGGGCTCAAGCACTTGCTCTAGGCAGAAAATATTCCCTGAGGCACCAACCTCCTCTTCTGGCTAGAGTTTCTCAGATTGTCAGGTCTGCTCTTCTGTAATTTGTTTTCATTTTCTAATGAAATCTACGTGATGAAATGAGACAATTGTCCCATATGGGACCTGAATAGACCAGCTAATGCTTGCCTTTAATTAGCTGGGTTTCAGTTCTTGGTTTTGAGCTATTGAAGCAATTAAGTTTCTGTGAAGGCTTAATTACAGAAAGTAACCTGAATCTTACACTTAGTAATGTTGGTAAAAGTCCCACCGGGCAACATGTTAGCTGCTTCCCAATGTTGCTTCTGATGACCTGCTCATACCATCTAACTGGTTTGCACTGAAAGCAGACTGCTGATTGCAACAAACAGACGAGGACTACATGAGTCTGGTACATAGGCAGTGTCAGGTCCTGGAGATTTTTCTCATTACAGTATGTTAGAGAAATTTTCATTACAGTTCCCCCTGGCCAGCTGTTGAAAAATGGTTACTCTCTCTTTAACACACAGTCTCTTTCTTCATAACAGAATTTTTTTTTAATTAGCTTACCCCTGAATGAAGATGATTTTCTCTGTCTTGCTTGTGGCTCCTCTGAGTGCCACAGCAGTTAACAGCTGGTGGCTTAAGAAATCAGCTGTCTTATTTCATGCCAGTTGCATTATCTATTTTATGTCTAATTGCCTCCCCATTTTAGAAAATATTCCTAAATTCTTGGCTTAGATGTAATAAAAATATTACTTCACAATTCAGGATGTTATGAGGATATTATTCTACCAAATAGATATGATTTTTTAAAACAAAAAAATCTTGACTAGAGTTTTCCTCTGTTTTTCTTTCCCCTCCTTTAGGGTACAGGGCAAATTAGGTCTTACTGGGGAGAGAAACAAAACCATAGATGACCAGACTGTAGAAAGATGCAGGAAAGGGAAGAAAGTACCTTCCCTCCAAGTTCCTTGCCACTAAATAGCTGTCACTGCAACTGCTCAGAGTGCAGTATTAAGTATAACAATCCAGAAAAAGAGAATTAGATTATTAAAGTAGGAAAGGACTAGAATGAATTGGATGACTATGCTGAAATAAAGATAATGCAATTTCCCTAAACGTTACATTTGAGTTTGTTTGAAATGTGAGGGCTTGGAAACAGGCCACAAAAATACTATGAGGTGGGGAGATGTCTATAAGCAGGGGTTGAATATATTCTGTTAGGCAAGACATGGACAGCAGTGACAAGATAACCCTTAGTGAAGCAGAGCATCGTAAGATTTTTTGGGGTTTCTGCTCAATCTTGCTTAATTTGTGAGACCAAGAAGGGACACTCTGTGAAAATTAAAGGAAATCTTTCTTCCCCAGCAGATAATGAACCTTTGGCACTCACTACCACAAGATGACATTGCTCTCACCCATGCAAAAAGAAGGTTGAAAGCTTTCCTGACTATGGAGGACCAAATCAGTGAAACAGGAGATTCTCTTAACTAGTCATTCAGCTTTAGGTGAACGCACATCTTACATCCAAAGACTGGACAGATTAAAAAGATGTATATTACGTTTAGTTCCTCATACTGGAAATGTAATATAGGTGGTGCAATATTTTCAATTTTATTACCATATATGCCTCCTCTAAGAAGGTTCTACAGCTTTTTTTTCGATGTGAATTTATCTATGCCAATATGAGTAAAATCTTTGCTGAAAGAGCAGAAATAATTCAACTCCTATCAGAAATTAGCAAGATAACCCTTCTTTCCTGACCATCAGAAGCACAGTGGTGCTGTTTGCATGTTATTCTGAAGCAAGTGCTGAAGGGAGATAAGGCATGTACTATGTCACCTTTAGTATGGCTACAATGCTTGTTTTATTTAAAGGCTGCTGGAATTGTGTTGCCTTTCTTCAAAGTGGCCATCCATATGGTTTAATGCTGTACATTTGTAGAAACAGGCTGTTGTGCATTGATAAGGGCTTAAGCAGATTTCAAAGTGCTGTTATCTCAGTTTGGCAGCCTCTAGGTGGATCTTTCTTGATTTTCTGTCTCTTTGTATTTCTCATGCTATTCTAAAAGCTTTATAACTACATACACTCACATGCACACACATATATACAACAACAAACACACATGCATACACATACATAGATGTGTGTGGAGGGGTCATTGTGTATCTGCTTAGTATTTTTTAATTTGGGGCTAAAAAGAGAAGTCTTATTTCTGTTGAGTTGGTACTTTCTTTCCTGTTGGATTCCAGAAAACAGGGGTTAGCAGTGAGATGGCCAAATGCATAGTGAAAGAAGAGCTGCCCTCGGAGGGTGCAGGGAGGAGATGTATTTTTCAAATTATTTCTATGCATACATGTTAGTGTGTGTAAATCTCATCCAATGGAATTACCTGAGCCCTTTCAAATGGCTTTGCTGATAGAATCCATCAGGGCAAGTTCAGAAGTTAAGCCTTTGAAGTTTCATTCATGCAGCTGCTGAGCACTGAAGTCAATGGAAGTATTTGCTGCTCTGAAATGTCACTACTCTGTGTTGGATAAGTGCCAGTAGGTAGCACTTCAAATAGAAAATACAGCATTTCTTCTAGGCTGAGACGGTCAGTTTGAAGGGGCCCACTGTGAATATTTTGCAGTCTCCTTCCTCAAATAGTTCTTTAAGATATTCCTCTTCTCTCCATTCTATAAGAAGGAAGATCCCTTTTGTATCTATAGACACATTAAACCTTCTGCTTTTTGCCAATTCCCTTGAGGACTGCCTTACAATGTTTTGTGTTCTGTGACAGTTCTCTTGATAATGTATCCCTGTTGAACGACATACCGTCTTTTCTGATGAGCCCCACTTTCTCTGAATGGGAAAGAAATGGATACAAGTGATATGTGTTCATTACGACAACTTGCCACCCAGAAATCTGTGCAGATACTATGTTTGGAAGGTGTCAGCCCTCAGTGGACAACATCTCTCCTGCTTTGACGTGCACTTGCAGCACCTGCTGCAACTACTTAGTGACTTGGCAGGCAGCGCACATTTCTGCCATGTGTTGCATTTACTAGGAAAAATCAGATGCCAGCATCACTGGTTGGACACCTTGAGTCACAAAGTGATGCACTTCTTGGTTGTATAAATGTCTTATGGGTAATAGGCAGGGGGGATAACTGGAAACAACTTTTAAGCCCAGTGCCTGTGGGACCTGAGTTATCCTTGCTGGATGTTTTGACATTGTGTAATTACAAACAGCAGACATTAATTCCCCGGAGCTGGCTAAACCAGCTGTGAGAATATGTGTTAGGCAGGAAGAATGATTTTTTTCCTCTCTGAAAGACAGTGATGACTCTGGATACTCAAACCAGTCACAAACAGGTTTCCTAGTTCAGAGATGGCACTTAGTATCAGTTGCAGAGGTCTGAATTGAGCCGAACTCTCATGGTGTTACTGCAACATGTCATTCGTTGGGAAACACACAAACAGGATGGTTTTGGTGGTTGTTGGCCACAGCTTGCAGCTTACTTGCATTCTTGTACTTACAGGTGATTTAATTTTCTTGCACAGGACTGATCTGTCTAATTTGCTGAATAAATCCTGTTTCAATGGAGCATCTTGGCATAATGTTTCCTACAGAAACAGGGATGGCGTGAACGTTTCCTAATGATGCTGGTGGTGGGATCTGAGCTAGATCCATGCCTGATATTTCAGAACACTTCATGTAGCGTGCACATCATGCACACAGGAGCACCCAATTGGTGAGCTGATAGTCAAAGCCAGATTTCCCAGATGGCTGGAAAGGCATATAAGCGAAACCCCTACATACACAGCTTAGCTTGCTTCTCTTCATCCCTGGAATCGTGTATTTCTGATCCTTCCCCTGTTTTAGCAGCATTGCTTTTACTTTATTCCTGGGAAGTTGGAGTGGAAATGTCACTATTTATGTCTTTAATCCATGGAATAAGTTGACTGATTCAATGAAATAGCTCCCATTACTCTCTGTGGATTTTGAACCAAATCCTCACTTTTCCAGCATTGGGAACAGGAGTTGGAAGACACCTTGACCTTGATTATTGATAGGTATTGTAACCATTTGGTCCCTGGAGCTGGACCTGCTGTCAGCCCTGGGCTGAGAGACCCAGGTGGACTGCAGAGGTCTGGTGGCAGGGGAGCTGAACAGGGAATACCGTGAGAAAGCTGTCTGCTGTGACTCAACAGGGATGAGGTCAGGCCTTCTTCATATTGAAACGTATGCAATGGGAGATGCTTTTCATACATGGATCTCCAGTGGCCCTTAAATCTCCTGCTAAGAACCCTGCCTTTGCCAATCTTTAAGGATCATAAAGGGAGTTTAATATTATATTATGCTTGTTTCTCCCAGAAGAAGCAGGGGAACCATTAAGGAGGGATTGTCCTGTTAGCTGACAGTTACTCATCTTTCACGAGCATTTCGAAGTCCAGATCATGAGTTTATCTTCTCAGGCTGTATTATTCTTCCCATGTTTGTTGAGGCCTCCATATCTTTTCTCAGAAGGGTTTCCTCTTAACCTAAACCATCATCAGTAATAGAAAAATTAGCATGACACAGCACTCATTGCACACCTAAGGGCAGGCATGAAAATGTCTTGCCCATGAGCCAACAAAGCTGATATTTTTTTCTGAAGAAAGAGATATTGCAGCTACAAATGTTCTGTTTCTCTGCTGGAGGTGACTCATGTAGCAGCTTGGATAGCTCATCCCAAGAATGTTGTTCTCCCTCTAACTTCAATGAAAGAAAATAAAATGCATTATAATAATAGCAATATCTGATATGTCTGCTGCAGATAGGCAGAGCTGCAGATTTTAGGAGAGCAAACAGGCTGGCTTCAAAGGGCTATACTATGAAGAAAATGCTAACTCTAGGAGGCACACAACCTAGATGTAACAAATAAGCTCTCCTCTCACATGTGCTGTGCAGCATTTGGGAGAACAATGATATGGTTTGCTTTGTCTCTCAAGTGGCTCCAGTTGAAGCAGTATACTGACCTCTCAGCCACTGCCCAGCAGTCACTTGCTGGTGGCTGGGGCAGCCTTCACAGGTGCCATACAGTTTATCTGCTTTGTCGGTACCTAGCAGCAGGAGCCATGATTAGAAAAAAGAAAAGGGTTCAGAGCGTATGTATTACTCTGTTGTTTTCTGACATGATTGGGGTCAGGAGAGAAAGTCACACTGAACCCTCCTTGCTGGTGCCCTTTCTTGCAGGTGTTGATGGGAGTGCAGACGTGTAGCTGGAAGGCAAAGCCCTGCACAATCAGGCTACAAAGCAATAAAAGCAAAGCCACAGGCCACAACTAAGAGGTGCCTGTCAGATGAAAACATCAGGTTCTGGCTGAGGGTCTGTAGGCAGTTTTGAATCACTTTGGCCCTCATGCTCTAATCAAACAGCAGGCTAGGCACATTTTCCTCCCTTTGGGACTGCCTATGAAATTAAGCATCTTGCAGGAGGTGAAAATACCACCAGAATTAAACAAGAATACTTTCGGCATGTGACAGATGATGGCTGAGTTCCACAGGTTTCCTAGGCACTTCCTTCACAAGCTATCCGGGGCATGGCGGGAGGCAGGGGATGCATGATGCTGGAGGCTGCCACATCCTGTTAGTGTCCTGTTTGAGAGAAATGTTGTCCACATTGATAAGTCAGATAGCCCAGTCTGCAGCTCTGCCAGAAGGAGGCACTCAACAGCTCTTCTCACAAACCTGGACTGATGGCAGATATTTCTCACCCAGTAAGCCTGTGCATGTAATCTGAACCAAAAATCTACTTGTACTTAGCACCCTTTAAATAGAAATTATATCTACCTCATTACAGTCATTGTGGCTAATAATCACTGACAGATGTCTGAGTAAAACCAGGAAACAGCAACATAGCAGAGGAGTGTGTGGAGCGTGTGCTGCCTTCAGTGACCAAGTTCTTTGTGTCACTTCAGAGGGGGGACTGAGCTTATACTGTGGCTATAAATTGCGCACCTCTGCTTCTGTTTTGAAGTATCTCCATATGGGAGAGAAGAGATACTGAAACCTACCCTAGATTCTTCAGTCTGTTGCTGGCATTGCTCCCAGAATGCAGCATGCTGAAACTTTGAATTTACCATTGCAGAGATGCTGGAGCAATTGCTTATCAAACAAAGAAAAGTCTGTATTTCCTAATAAAATAAAAAATAAATGTAATGTTTCTTATAAGTAGAAGTGAGTACAATGAAGAGACAAAGCTGAAATCACAGAAGATATTTTTGACGTGTTGATGTGTATAGCCTTTGTCATCTGCCTTCAGTTTTTTTGCATTAAGCTTTGAGAGCCAAAGATACATTGCAAGATGTAGGAAATTGAAATGTTGAAATTAAAAAAATAAATTGGATTCAGCTGCGCAGGTAATCTCCCATGTTTTTTTTTTTTTTTTTTTTTTTTGCTGGTGTCTGTATATTCTAGTCATACTGAGATAATCTAATTGGAAAAAAAGGGCTGTGAGCTTGTAGATTCATGACAATCTGGCTTCAGAGTACCCCCCTTGATTATAAAATTTCCATTTCTTCAGTTGCTTGGTGACATAAATCATCCCATCACTGTTAGAGAAAAAAAACACGTGATTCATGCAATTTCCTGCATTTCAAATTGTATATTTGATTGCTATGTTTATAATCTGTGTAAATAACCTAAATCACTGTTTAAAGAGGACAAGCCATGTAATATAATTCACCGTGTGCATCTAGACACCTTGAAAATCAGTGTGGACAATTTCAAAGCAATTAATGAACAAAGATTCTTTACTTTAGTCAGCTTTAATGAGCTGTATTTTCTTACAGCACTGATCAGTCCCTCTCTGGTGGTAGGAGATAACTAAGAAAAGGCCCCTAAACTCAGAAGCATGAAAGGCTTTGGAAAATCACATTTGAGGAGAGACCCAGAAAAAAACTCTAGTTGGCTAATTTGCATCCTGACAGACCAACTATCATCAGTGGTTTAGTAAGAATATCACCTACTTGGCACTACAGATGCTTTGAAGAGCCAGTTGGAGAACACTGACAGGCATGCACACTGCAATCATGTACATTTTTTGTCATTTCATAGAATCATATCGTAGAATGGTTTGGGTTGGAAAGGACTTTAAGATCATCTAGTTCCAACCCCCCTGCCATGGACAAGGATGCCTCACTCCAGACCACGTCGCCCAAGGCTCTGTCCAACCTGGCCTTGAACACTGCCAGGGATGGAGCTGGAGAAATGCTGGATGAGTGGCTTTGAATAAGTGGTAGTGAATCATACTGCTTGGTGATGCATGCAGGACACTTTAATTAGCTTTGTCAACTAATTCCCAGCCTTCTGGATGACTTGCTGTATAAGCTGGCAGAAAAATTATCACCTTTCCCACAAATTAGTTTTGGCCAGCTTTGTTAGATGACTGCCAGTCCATAATGTCCTTTAAGACAATGTGTACCTTAAAGGGCTTTGTATCAGTCTGCTGGACTACAGAAACAACAGGGATCTGTTAACAAGGTAGCAAAGTGAAAAGTGTTTATTTTGATATATGACTTCTCAGTATGTTTTTTTAAGCAGCTAGGACAAAGGGAGATGATCAGGAGTCCTAGAAATACCAGTCCAGCGGCACACAGGTGAAAGCTCTTACCAAAAACTTGCTGTGTTTTCTAAGGCTTGTGAAGGTGCAAATCTGAGGACCTATGTGAAATGTAAATGCTAAAAGAAAAAAAAAAAAAAAAAAAAAAAAAAAAAGAAAAGAGAAAGAAAAAAAAATGAAGAAAAGAGAGTAGAAGAGTAGAAAAGGAAGTTTAGTTATCCTCCCCATTTGTGCTTAATTCCTTTCCTACTTACATTGTATGCAGGGGAACTAGGTCACCTAAACCCTAAGCCTAACCATGACTTATGCTTGTGCCACATCAGTGCCAGCTGTTCGGTACTTGAGTATGAAGCTGAATACCTGAACACAGTCTCCTTATTTAATGTGCTTAAGGAAGGAGCACATTGTGAGGTTAATGGTTACCTATGAGTTGTTAGAGGTTATCAGGGGCTGATGGGATATACATGCCATAAAAAGCTTGGGAACCTGGGATAGGAGCAAGATAAGCTAGTGGAAAATCAGTCCTGGAGAGCCTAGTGTTCCCAAAGTGTGGTGTTAAACACACTGCTCGATTTGTTGGTTTGGGGGTTTTTTTTGGTCCAGCTCCAGACTTTCTGTATGCCCTGGACAACATATGGAGCCTTGTGTGGTGCTGTCTCAGATCCTCAGGTTTATTCAGGTTTTGAACTAGTCATACCTTTAGTCTAATCTGTATGTGAGAAGGAACATTTAAATCCTTCAAGGATCTCAGCTTTTCTGTCCCAGAGAAATGTGAAAACAGAGGTGGCAATTTTTCTGATACCATAGACCAACAAGAGATTAAAATATGAGACACTCAGGTTCTGGAGTAATGGAGAACATATGACTATCTGGGGATGACTAGAGAGGTGTTGGTAGGAACCAGCACTTCCAAAATTTCCTGCTCAGCTAAATCACTTTTGATCAGCTTTGCTATACTTACAAGCACCTGCCCATGGATTTTAAAAACACAAGAGGAAGTGTGATTTGGCAACCCTATGGGTTTTACATGTCCTCAGGCAGTTCCCAGCTATCTCTCTAGGGAGTAACCCCCATGTTTCTGTTCTCACCTTACTTGACTCCTTTTCCCCAGTGCTGCTCTGCTCCTGTGTCTAATTGTGTGCAAGTTTCCAGTGGGAGGGGTGGGTGCCAACTGCTTTTGAGTACTAATACTTTAGGAGTTGTGCAGATTCTGCATATGAAAACACAGTGACTGCAGATGGTCTGTGTTCTGCACCTTCCTTTGCTGACAGTTTCTTACTCTTTGTGTAGCTCCAAAATGGTAGACTTGTGATTGCATCATCTATGTCCAATTAAACATACAGCAATAGAGAGTGATTCTCAAACTTTCTAGCATAACCTCCATGCTGTTACCTAAATTATATGTGTGAGTAATTGGTGAATAATTTCAGAGTTTCACCTTGTTATTCTCTGTTGTCAGATCAAAACCACTGAAACAGGCAGACAGGTAGGATGTTGCCCTTAATTTCTCTGACTTTCAGAACCCTCAGCTACTGGAAAAGATTAATGGCCTTGGTTTGATCCACTGACCTAACTTAGGCTGTAGGTTTTTTCACTGTGAAGCATGAAGTATTACATGCCTTTAGAAGATTCTGCATTTCTTCTGTCTTTTCCCCCTGATTAAGGAACATAGTAGTCAGTTGAATTCTTACAAAAGTTTTTTTTGTTGTTCAGGCCTTTTTAAGAAATCCTTGTCAATTCAGCTGCACTAGCCATTAAAAACTGGCTAGTTGTTACAATGCAAGATGGAGCTGAACAGTGAGAGGAACTCTTTTTCACACTCTACCAGTGACAATCTGAGAAAGAAGAAAAGCTCACAGCTTCTTTTCCTGGGTGAAGCTTTAAACATTCACTATCAAAGAAGTAGTGAAAACCTTTGCTATTGGTTCATGTTTTCTACATGACTTTTGTAAGACAAAGCTCTGTTTGAATGGTGTCAATTGAAAGAGTGGGTCATGAGACCAAAGACATTGCTAATCAGATTACATGTGGTACACTTAGACTTATTTCAAAACCTCAAAAATATTGTAGAATAAATATTTGGTCAGACTTTCAAAATGAGAAGCTGCATCTCAGGAAATCCTTCTTCCCTCAAGCCATCTGCTTTGTGCATTAACTTATTTTACTTCATCTGTTGTACAGCAGCCTTTCTCATATGACTTCTCTTTGTGGTGGTAGTGGATGCTGCCAGAACAATATGACCCCTTCCCTTTATCTGGGCCTAAGAGCTTCCCTTTCCATCTTCCCAGTAGAGCCCTCTGCTGCTGCTCTGTGGTCCAGAAGTACCACACATCTGGAGCAGCTGCTGCTTCAGGATGTGGAGTCCCAAAATTGTCCTGCAGTCAGAGATCTACGTCTAACCTAGTTGACACACATTGCTTAGATGACCCAGAAAAGAAGCCCAAAGTGGACTTGAAGAGGAGGAAAGTCACTCACAAGAACATGCAGACACTGAACTGTTTGGAGCTTTCTCTGATATCAGCTGTTATAACAGTGGAATTATAATTTATCTTTTTACTTCAATCTCTCACTTGTAAGTTTCAAATAGGCATCTCACACTGTGTAATGGGATTTACATTTCTTCTCCTTTCTTTACCAGTCTTAGGTTTCTGCAGTTTTATGTAGAGTTGCAGCACCTGTCGTCCCATACTTGGAAATAATTCCCCACAGATAATTTACAGGTAACAAACACTTGCTGTTTGAGTCAGCCTATAACCTTTCTTTATTGGAAGTGGCAAATGAGTGCATATGAGTTATTCCATTAACCTCAGTAAAGCATTGCTTCAATGTTACTAATTTTAGCAGCGACAGATGGAAAAGTTGTATGTATTTGAGTTTAGAGAAAAGTGCGTCAAATTCTTATCTTGTCTTTGTCTCTTTCTTGTTTCTGATGGAATTTTGGAAGTTAAAATAATTTTAATGCATATTTATTTCAAAGAACAGACATACAAGTGAACAGGGTTATTGCATCATAGTCTGCTTCAGAGAATCACTGTATTGGAATGGTAGCTTTTCTTCCAATACCTGATGACCCTTCACAGAACTGTTAAAAAGTAGAACTTGTATTAAAATTGGTATTTTATGCAGGATTTGAGAAGTCTTTTATTGCAAAATCTTTGACCGACTTATTTAATCCAAATGGAGCCCGGGAGGGTTAGCTTAAAGCAAAATATAATGTTCTCTCCTTACGTTGTACCTGTTCCTCCTTCTTCCACTTGAAATGAACTATGTTTCCTTACACAAAAACAATTTTCTGTCCTGAAAGCACCATCAGTATTTGTAAAGATGCTTGTTACATCGCCATCTAGTGATTTAAAACATTGCAAACCTCATCTGAAGAGGTTTTCTCCGGTGGCCAATTATAAGTCAGTGCTAAAGGCACTTGCCAATGCAGTTGACAATGCTTGTATGTGAAGCCCATAATTGAACATGGGTGGCTTCTTAGTATTTTGAACAAGTAATCTTTTCTCTGCCGTTGATGTATTTTTATATAAAGTGGATGCACGTAGAGAAATACTGTAGAGGATGAGGTACTGCTTTGGATTAGGATGTTTTGGGAGCTTTTCTTTACTGAATGCTTCAAAGCAAGGTCAACCAACAGATGTTAGGCAGGATCTGGTTCTCTGATATTATTCACAGCTGTGCTGAATGGACAGGTATGTAATTTTTAATCTGAGAGACCAACAGCTTTTTTACTTCTTGTAACAAGATAATTTCTCACTGTTCATATCTCTCAGTGTTCTGTGTCTGTTCATGTGTTTTGAGAGCTGTTTTCACTTGGAGTTGCCAGCAGTGATAGTTTCATCAGCCTGTGGATAGCAGAGTGACTTTTGCTTAGGTGATATTCCACAAACCTGCAAACTTCATGTTTGAAAGAGATAAGCTGGATGCGCCAGATCTACATCATTCCCAAAATATCTTCCTTTTTATTGGTAGGCTTTTTCAGATACAAATCTATGCAAAGTATCAGTGACTGAAATTAACTTCCTCATGAGCATGAAACTACTGTGCACCTACCTAAAGTATCTTTTGAGTCAACAGGAGGGGATATGAGGTTGTGCTTTCTGCCAGTATTGTACATAGTGATACATCCACCATTGGCACTGGAATCCCAGAAAACACAGATAGAAGTTCAGGTATGGGTCCCTATGTTTTCACACTGAATACTTTGCTCTGGTAGCTAATTAAGTGCCATCCTTGCTGTTCCATCCCCTTCTCCCCATCTCTTACTTTTAGTCTGGCCTTTGGTTCATTGTCTTATTTACTCTTTTTTGAAGCTATCTTTGGGATCCAGGTTGGTTTTGACAGAGAGTAGTTTCCTCACCACGCAGGTATGGCTTCTGTCCGGATAGAAGACATGAGCTGGTGCCTTCTAGTTGTAGTCTGCTCCAGAGCCGAGATAGTGCTTTGCAGGTGAGCAATTTTTAAAATTTCTTAAAATAATTTGAGTCCCCTGTAAAGGACTATGGAGCAGAACAGAAAATTGTCTGCTGTCAAACTGGTAGAGGAAGAGTCTGTCTATTTGGGAAACATGTTTCCCAAAGCCTGGGGCATGTGTGTGCCAGAAAAATGTTGCAGAAGGGGAGTATGGCCTTTTAGAGTCATATCCTCACACGCAGTACTGCAAAACAGTGCTACAGAAAATTTGTCCCTGAGAAAGCACCACAGAAGCTTTAAAACTCAGGAACTGATTTTCTTTTTCTTTTATATCTGTGCAAGGCTAATTACTGATAAGCTGACTGCACTGATGGCTTATATTACTGTGTGGGAGTCATCAATTTACCTCAATAACACAAGAGTAGAGAACAGAGACAGGTCTTGTTCCTTGGGCTCTATTATGGATTTAGAACTACACTATGTGCCTTTTTTCTTTTCGTTATCTTCAGGAATAAATATCGCCATAAATCCGGCTGTGCATATATAGATTTAGTTTCTCCTCAGGTGACAGAATAGAAAGTTATCCTGACTTTAAACACTGTCTATGGTAGAAAGGTAGTCTGCATTAGTGGAGTTTTGTTCACAGTGTGATGAAGGTCACAGACAGTAGAAGTCAACGCTAATAGCCTACAGTCTTTTAAGAGATGGTTGGATTTTTGCTGTGAGACTTTAAGGTACCACAGGAAGGCCAGTCCAAATGAGAACTCATTTTCTGCTTTAAAACCACATGTCCTTCCTGTTGAGACCCAGGACTGAGGTCATCTCTTCTCTTCATTATGCTCTCCACTGAAGCTCACAAATCTTTTGTCTGTAACTGCTGTTTTGCCTCATTTGCATTTTAGATTCTTTCTTTTCCATTGCCATGCAATATCAATTGGTGTCTGTACCTACTGTCAGTGAATTACAGACCAAGAACTCATGAATCTGTTCGCAATTTCCTCAAAAACAGCAGCCTAGTTTCATAGAATCACAGAATTGATTAGGTTGGAAAAGACCTTTAAGATCATCAAGTCCAACCACGGACCTGAACTGCAAAGTCTACAATTAAACCATGTCTCTACGTGTCACATCTACACATCTTTTAAATACCTTCAGGAATGGCAACTCAACCACTTCTCTGAACAGCCTGTTCTAATGTTTGACAAACCTTTCAGGGAAGAACTTTCCCCTAATATCATAGAATCATAGAATCATAGAATCATAGAATAGTTAGGGTTGGAAAGGACCTTGAGATCATCTAGTTCCAACCCCTCCTTCCATGGGCAGGGACACCACACACTAAACCATGTCCAGTCTAAACCTCTCCTGGTGCAGCTTGAGGCTATTTCTTCTCATCTTATCATTTGTTACCTGGGAGAAAAGACCAACCCCCACCTCACTACAACCTCCTTTCAGGCAACTGTAGAGAGCAATAAGGTCCCCCCTGAGCCTTCTCTTCTCCAGACTGAATATATCCAGGTCCCTCAGCCATTTCTCATCATACTTGTGCTCCAGGCCCTTGACCAGCTTCATTGCTCTTCTTTGGACATGCTCCAGGAAGTCTTTGCACTTCTGACTGCATTATTGATGTCTAAAAATGCAAAGGGTCTGAAACTTTATACATTGTTATGGCATTCCTAAAGCCCTTTTTGTGTTAAAATTCTCTGGCACTGAATGATATGCTTGCCCAGCCTCTCTTTGAGGAACAGATTCATGCCTGGCAGCTCTATTTTGCCGTATCTTTTCTACAGACCATTTAGAACTAAGCGTGACTGAAAGATTACCCTGCAGACAAATTTAGTTGAAGTTGGCTAATGTGGTTTAAAATGCAGCTACAAAGCAGGGACTATATGCATCTCATTTTCTCTGTAATCCTAGCTATAAGCTAAAGCATATCTGTAGTCCTGTGCTGTTGTATGAAAGCAAATTTGAATGGTGATTTTTCATTGTCCAGCAAAGAAATGTTTTAGCAGACCTTTGTACTTCTAAACCAACACCACATTGGGTCTTCATTTTGTCTAAGATCCTGTTTGGGAAAGAAATGATGTATATCCTGATGTTGAAAAAGGTATTCAGGTCACATCTTTAAACTTATTCTCCTTTTCAGGTATGTGTTATTAGCTGGAATAGGCACCACTCCAAAAATGAGTGAAGAAATACACAGCAATACCTTCTTTTCACGAACAGGGGAAGGAGTATTTTCATTGGGTGACTTTTTGATCAACAAATAAAACCTAATTGTAGAGTGGTCTCTAACTGTCCCTCACTCAACAGCAGTAGCAGTGCCTTTAAACTACTTGACATCCTTTGATTTGCTGTTAATTTCACCTGAGACTGTAAGCAAAATTTAAAAAAGGGCCATCTGTGATGGATAGTTCTGTCCTGAGCAGTTCCACTCAGTGGTCTAACAACCATTGTACATTTCACCTCTGTGTACATCAGATCAGAAGGCATGAAGGTGATTCTGGGAACCTTGCAATGTAAGCACCCAATATATTAATTTCTAGAGGTGTAGATTCTCTGCTCCATTGACTATTCTCTGAAATTAGCTGTTAAAAGTACACTTGCAGGGCAGGTCACTTTGTGTCAGAAGAGAATGTTCTCCTTGGCCATTTGTAAAACTTAATATTTGTTTGAGAGCTGTTGAGAGCCACTAGCCATGATCAAACAAAACACAACCGCAAGAATGTTGCGTTAGTTCCTGTGTTTGATCGGTTCATCACCATTGCTTTTGATTCATATTAATTGAGCATTCATGTCTCACATACAATAATGTTGGAATTATTGGAAATTTTGTGAAACTGTTTTATTTACAACCATTTCTTGACAACATTATTACTCATCATGAAACATGGTGACATCGACATGCAGTGAAGAGGTGCTTGGTGCACCATCATAACACAAGAAGTTGTAGTGCAAATAATTGTATGGTTTGCCTGATATAGACACTCATGTACTGAGGCTCCCATTAGTCAGAGTTCCACTGGACATGATGATCTACGAATGTTTTATAAGAGACAATACGGTTCAAATGCGTTTATGCTAGGTATGACAACCATGAAGGGATGTAGGAGTTTTCCTGAGGTCATAACAGAAGTCTGTCTCAGAACCAACTGTATTCCTTCCTTCTCCCTTTGCTCCTTATTATGCCCACCACATCTTGCTTTCCTCTCTATGACCACAAATTCCTCAATTCCTCAGCCTACATGGACTACAGAAAGGAGAGAGGTTGTGGTAAGGAAAATGGCTGAGAAACAATAAATTGCAACAATTTTGTGTCCCAGGAAACATTAAAAAACACTGAAGTTTTTACAGGGAGCTGGTGTACAAGAATAAAGGGAGTTGTAGTGTAATATAGCTAACATGTTAAAAAAAATAGACAGAAGGGCACAATCTGTGAGCTGCAGGCAACGCAAATTTGGATTACAATATTATTCATTAATTACCATGATTTTGTTAGAATTTCTTTAATCAAGGCACTTGCAGTTTAAGTCTAACAGATGGTACATCTTGTAGTTCACAGTAAGAGACTGGCCATTATCTTGAGCAACGAGGTCTGAAGACATTAGAGCTAATATATGGAACTAGAGTTTGATTTTCATGTGAGAAGTTTACGGGGCTCAGGCAAGGCAGCACCAGCACTACCAGGAAGATCAGACCAGGTTCCTAAAAAGAGATCTGTGGGCAATAGTGAGGTCAGAGTTCTAAGGAGAGGTAACATTTTTTTGGGAAAAAATGGTTGTGCCAGCCGAGACCACCACAGCTGTGATAGCCTTTCTGCAGCACTATGGAGAGGTTATTTGTCTCAGATATCACATTATCTTGTCTGCAAAAAAGATCACACAGCATGAAAAGGGGAGGAGAGAAGGGTAGGAAACAAAACAAACTAATCAGTATCATCTGCTTAGATCAACATATCTAATAAAAGATAGTATCACTTTCAGTAAATCCTTAGGTCACCACATCAGCATTGTAACTGCCACAATATGGCATTTAGGCTAGACATACTCAAAAGTAATTGACTCCCATTTTTAAAAGCATCTCCGTGGTACCTGTATTCTGGGATTCCTGTCGTTTTTCAAGATATGGTGCAGACCACATCTTAAAATTTTATTCAGTACAATTGACTAGCAAATATGAGTGATTCATGACCATACAATCTTAAAACCAGAAAGTTTAGATGCTTTGACTTCACTGGCATACTGTTGGGGTGCTTCATTGCCTGGTTATTTAGATTTTACATTGGCTAGGTAGCTGCACTAAACATGCATGATTTGGTTACTCTGTAAGTTTACTCTTCCTCTGACTCCCTACTCCTTTGGGAGAGCTGGTGTGCTAACATCTGGCTGCAGGTCATAGTATACTTGCTTACACTGTAGATTTCTCTCAGTCCACAGGAAACACTTGAGTTCAGAGCTCCTTGAAGTGACTGAGTATTGGACATCAATGAGAGAAGTGAGCAGTCCCCTGCTCCCCCGACACCTAGCTACCTGCATTATGTTTCTCCAGAGATGCTCACCACCAGCTCACCAGAGCTGCGAGCTGGCCCTGCAGCATACCAGGTACTAGAACAGATTAATTTTTCAGAAGAAGCACTGTTTTCCATCATGGGAGAGTGTCACATCTGCTGAGTTGCATCCCATGAGTGGGTCTATGCTGAATATGGTAAGGAGGGAGCATTCAAAGGCCATTTGAGATGGGGAAACGAAAGATGGTGCCATAGTCAGGGGGTTGGTTACTTAGACCATGGGATTTGCTTTGAGAAGCCTGGTCTACTGGAGGCTGATGAGGACAGTCTGATGAGAGAAAGACCTGCTGTGGTAGGAGACTTGTCAGGCTGGTGAAAGCAGATTTAAACTAGATTTGTTGGGAGAGGGGGGCACCGATCCATCCCAAAACTACCAGTCAGATACTAGCACCTACAGTGCTAAGAGTGATGCAGAACTATTCCAGCCACTCCAGCCAATGAGTCGGCTTTATTGGCTTGGCTCCAATGCTTCTATACAAACACCTGTGTTACAGGCAAAAAACAAGAGGAATTAGAGATGTGTGCACATCTATGGGCATATGATACCATTGGCGTCACAGACACATAGTGGGATGGATCCTATGACCAGAGTGTTGGAATGGAAGGTTATAGGCTCTTTAGGAAAGACAGGGCAGGCAGACAGGGAGGGGGAGTTGCTATTTATGTCAGTGATAGGCTGGAGAGTATGGAACTCTGTCTGGGGACAGGTGATGAGTCAACAGAGAGCTTGTGGATCAGGGTCAAAGGGAGAACAGTGATGGGGGACATTACTGTGGGGATCTGTTACAGGTGGTCCGATCAGGAGGACTGTGTGGATGAAGCCCTCTGTAGATAGATAGGAGCAGCCTTATGCTCACAGGTTCTCGTCCTCATGGGGGACTTCAACCATCCTGGTACCTGTTGGAGGGACGGGACAGCCCAGCACACGCAATCCAGGAGGTTCCTCGATTGTGTGGAAGACAACTTCCTCTTGCAAGTGGTACAGGAGCTGACAAGGAGAGGTGTCATGCTTGATCTCGTGCTCACCGAGGGAGAGGGGCTGGTGGGGAATATGGTACCCCAGGGCAGCCTTGGCTGCAGTGATCATGAGATAGTTGAGATCAAGATCCTCAGGGTGGTGAGAATGGCACACAGCAAGCTCACTGCCCTGGGCTTCAAGAGAGCAGACTTTGATCTCTTCGGGAACCTTCTCAGTAAGGTTCCATGGGATATAGTCCTAGAAGGCAGGGGGGCCCAAGACTGCTGGGTGGTATTCAAGGGTCACAAGGATCACCTGCTCCAAGCTCAGGAGTGTTGTGTCCTGACAAGAATGAAATGCAGCAGGAGGGCCAGGAGACCTCCATGGATAGATAAGTAGCTGCTGAGAAAACTTAAGGAAAAAAGAGATTTATAGAAGGTGAAAGCGAGGACAGGCTGACTGGGAGGAATACAGGGACACTGTTCGGGAAGCTAGGGATCAGGTCAGAAGGCTAAGGCCCAGGTGGAATTGAGTCTGGCCATGGATGTCAAGAATAACAAGAAGTGCTTCTATAGGTACGTTACTGCCAAAATAAAGTCTAGGGATAATGCGGGTCCTCTCTGGAAGGAAGCAGGACGCCTGGCTACCCTGTATTTGAAGAAGGTTGAAGTTCCCAATGACTTCCAGGTTGGACAGAGCCTTGGGCAACATGGTGTAGTGTGAGGCATCCCTGCCATGACAGGGGGGTAGGAACTAGATGATTTTAAGGTCCTTTCCAACCCTAGCCATTCTATGGTCCTATGATCCCTCCAAAGCTTCATTTCCCAGCACACCTACTAAGGCAGATAGCCGAAGATTAGGAAGGGACTCTGTACCTGCATACTTTGGTCTTTTGTTGATTGTCCCCCGTGATCACGGTGTCCAAGCCTGTCAGCTTTCCCACAGCAAGAAGGAGAAAAATTGTGCACCTACTACCCTTCAAGCTGGTCCCACCAGCCAAGGCTGAGTAGTGAATGTAGCCAGTAGATGGCACCAGCAGTATAGACAGTCTCCAGACAACCTGGCAGTCTGCTAAGAACCTGAAATCCCACGAGGGTGGGATTAACTCTGGGTTAACTCCAGACTGCTCTGGTTGGGCCATCTCCACACCCTGTGGACAAGTTACTGGCAGCTCCGCTGTCTGCACATTGTACAGAGGGGTTTTCTGATGCAAGCAAGGGATATTGCCTGGTTATGCTGCATTCAACCTGACCCCAGGTGGCATATCTATATCTCTCCAGGTGTTTTGAGGTGGTCAAGACATCTGAAAGCATCAGCTTGTAAATTTGTCTAGGCTGTGGGCAGCTATGCCATGGATTTGAGGAATAAGTAAAGAAGAACGACGTTGGTGAGCTGTCCAACACAACATACATCTGGTACAGTCTTTCATAGTCCAGGCAGCACTTTCAGGGGTCATCTTAGAATGAGGTCTGGCACCTTTAGCCCATACTAATTCTGATTTCCCCACTCCTGGCATGAAAAAAGCTACCTGGCTGACCAGTTTTGTCTTCCTCAACAGCACCCTTATTCCACAGTGTACATCAGGGCTCTCACTACTCACATTGTCAGAATTGGCATTAAAAGCAAAGTCAGTGTTGGTTTGCTCATCTTTAACTTTCAGTACACAAATAAGCAAATAGATGCATAAATATATCAATCTTTCTAATCCACTTTAAAAAAAAAAAAAAAAAAATAATTAATTCCCATCTCCTGACCACCTCTGTAGGTTGTGGATGAGTTTTTAATGTTATATTATGCACATCAAAGCTAGAAGCACACTCCAGCTCCTCACTGCACTATGTACTGTTCACATAAAAACTTATCACTGCACAAGTGGGTTTGCAGCATTTACTTAAGAAGCAGGATATGGAAACAAGGGCATGCGGAAGCAGTGACGTTGGTTATGCTCCTGGCACCTACTGAAGAATATAAGGCTTCATGAACTCATGGGCTGACCAAGCCAACCATTTTCAAGAGCATGCACATTTTTGTACCAAAAACAGTCTGAGTACTAAATTACATTGCTTCCCAAGCACCCGCTGTAATAAAGAAGGGTTGAGATTCGTGGTCTGGATTGTCTTTTACAGCAGCCTGCCTCAATGTTTCCTAGAGGGGTAGAGGCACAAGCCAGCAATGTCAGGTGCTTAATGCAGGCACCATTTGTATATGAAAGAATTATATAAGGTCAAACCTTAAGCTTAGTGACCATTGGAAAGAAAGTACAGATAGATAATCTTCCTGCATGCTCCTCCACAACAGATTTTGTCCCACATCAGTAAAATTGCACTAAGGATAAATTTGATCTGTGACTTGTACAATAGGTAGTGGTGAAAAAAAGAGGATAGTTTAATGTACTCTAGAAAAACATCAAGCCAAGTTCTTTGTGAAGCAGGTTGTGATTTGGCAAAGGTCTTGACTGTGATCTGAGCTAATTAAATCAATGAATTAGAATTTCCTGAATGTATGTAGGTTGTCTAGAGTAGAGAACTTAGCAATAGCACTAAGTGCATTGATGCACTTATGTATAAATTTTGGGTCCTTTTGTATTTGATTTCCGGTTTGAGTCTTTTGGGTCTACTCCATGTTTGAAGCTGCACACTTATAAGGCCAAGAAACTTCTTAAAGTGAAACCTGGAATTTTTACCTCTGTCAATTCACCAAAGTGAATTAGGGTGATATAAGTCCCATCTTATATCAGAGCAGTAAATCTACCTTGAGGGGTGGTATTGGTGGCGTGCCAGAGAAATAAGTGCATCCCCTTCTCCACCCCAGAACAGATAGCTCACCCTTCTGACTTCCCTGTCATTTGACTTTCTTTCCCTGTGAGGGAGCTCTTGTTCTCCTTCCGCAGTTCTGAATGCTTTCATAAAAACAGGTGTTAGCTGGCCAAAAACAGAGACCAAGGCAGGTATGAGGAATGACAGAGAAGCCAGTGGTTGAGAAGCTTTGTTTCACACAGCTGGCGGAATCACTGAATGTAATTGGTGCTACACCAAGGCATAGAATCTTGGAGACAGGGTCAGGAAGGAAAAGACAACCTGGAGTGTTGTGAGTAACCTAGATGTGCATCTACAAGACCTCCAGCAGAACTCATATTGTGCTCCACTCAGAAAACTGTTTTTCTAAGCTGTGTATTTCTGAGTGCATATTTTATAAGACAAGCCAGACAGTCCCCAATTGCGTTTTTCTTGGAATTATGATGTTGCCACTTCCTTAAATAGGTTTTTTTTTTTTATCTGTGAGTTTTCTTTTGATTGCAAAGTAAACAAGTTAAGCTAACTCCCAGGACGAAATCAGAAACGTTTGGGACCACAAGCCTAGTGGTTTTTAGGTTCCAGCAAGAGCAGGTTATTATAGCTATTTACTGTATATTTTTCCCCTCCAAAAGTACGCTAGGCTTCATGCCAGCTGATTTTAACAGTGTTTTTTATGTCTCAAGGAGATTTTCAGAGGCCTGAGGATCTAAGCCAACTTTTGGATTTGTTTATTGGTTCTTAACTCACACACTATTACATTCAAACTCCTCTTTCACTGTCAGCCTTGCCAGAAGATCTCAGAGCACCCTAAATCACCAGGTATCTTAAAACACACAGCACAGTATATGAGTTTTCACTTTCAGAGCTTTTGGGTTGCAGCTCTTCTGTGTCTTTCACCCTTCCTATGCAGCTAGGAAATCTTGAAATTTGTTTTATTTCTTCTTAAGGAAAATTGAGCTTCTTATCTACTTATGTACCTACAGAACCTGTAAAGAACATGATGAAATTGTCAGTAAAATTACAGGACCTGCAAATACTGTTTTCCTGCTGCTTTGAAAGTCACAAGTTTGAGTATTCACTATTGTCAGAAAGTGACTTAGCATGGCAGTCAGCTGAGACTCATAGGAAAGACCTAACTGAAAAAAGACTTCTGCAAGGGATATGAAGCTCGTATTCACTTTGTTTGTTTCATATTCATCTACACTGCTGAAGTAAAAATGACATTAGACATATGACATCCATAGTAAAAATGACATCAGAAGTTATATTGCTCCATGGAAATATATTTCAGATTCTTACTCAGGTGACAATTCCCTTGTTTCTAAGACAAACTCTGGTTTTGCTGCTTGCAGTTTTGAAATTTGCTTCAGTTTCATATACTACCTCCATGATATTGTTCGGCAACAGAGAATTAACTTCTCATATGACTTCTCCTAAATCATGTTGTGCCTAAAATGCTTTGAGGTGGTATCACTGTAGGGTCCTTGCAGCCAGTCTGAAGTCACAAGGGGTTTTTGTGTGTGACTAAAAATTGTTCCATGTGAGGCATCTGTGGAACATGGTGTCAGGTTCATTTAACTGCTATTCAAGAAGAACACAGAACAGGTTGATAGTGCATAGTATTACCTTTCTGTGTAACTCATAAAAATGCTCTGAAATCAAGGCAGTCTCTCAGTTGTAATATGAATGAGACTGCTACAATGCTGGAGAAATGTGGGTGTGATATGTGTTACTATTACACCTTTGCAGGTGGCCCAGAAGTGAAACAACTTGACCAGAGCCATCCAGTGAACAAGGCATTGGGGCTAATCAAGGAAACAACACTGTTTCCAGACCTCTAATTTTAACCATATATGAAGTGATGAAGTCTTTATATCCAGGAAAACATTAAGCACTTAGGGAAATGCAACACTGAGAAATACAGCACCTGATATTGCCCAAGAGTGTCTTTTATCTCACTGTGCTGTTAATCTGCAGCATTTAATGACCAACTTGAAGCTATCATAAAAATTCATCTCCAGCTTCTATGCATCTTTAAAGAAACACTTCCCTTTGAGCAGTAGTGTATTTACGTTGCATTTAAACAGCAGGTCTATAAAAGACTAAGTAGCAGGGGGTTGTTCTGTTTTGTTTTGTTTTTTGTGATGGGCTTTTTTTTCCCTAATAAACTTGTTAACCGTTTTAGTCAGAATATGATTTTGCATAAGCTGCTTTCCCCTGAGAAATAATTCCCCTTTCCTTCTACTTAGGATCCTCAATAATGAAAGCATGCCAGCTTCAAGAAAAACACTTTAATGTGTATGGAGAAGGCAAGTGATTTTATGATATGGTAGCTTGACAAAGTAAATATTTGTCTCCAATGTGATGATCTGTAATATATGATTGTCCTGTATATCCTAGAGTTTTAATAGGTGCAAGCTAAAATGTATTTCATAATGAAGGCATAGAATCATTAGACAAAAGCATAAATGCCTCTCTGAAGAACCTGCTGTGCAGCAGGGGATGCTGCAGGGATTAGAAAGAGTAGGGGGTAAGATGGCTTCCTGGTGGAAATGTTAGGTGAGACTGTGGGCATTTTGATGTGTAGAGCTTGTTCATTTATGCTATATACACTAGACAGAAGCAATCACAGAAAAAATCTTACCTGCACAATCTCAGCCTAAACATCTGTGTGCCTTTTCAAGCAAGTATCTCTTCACTTGGAATTTTCCCTGTCTCAGTCAGATTTTAAGTGATCATGGAGCACTTCGTTGCTTGCCACAGAACT
>NW_009936808.1:64352-84219 GCF_000696875.1 Nestor notabilis
TCCCCTCCCCAACCACCAAAACTCCCCTGTCCTAAAAAGCTCTATAGCCCACTGTCTAACTTCTAAAGGACTAAGAAAAAGGAGCCTCAAAAACATATGTATTACTGCATCAGCTACACACTAGTGATCAAAAAAATATTGAAAAACAGTAAAAAATAGAATCATAGAATCATAGAATGGTTTGGGTTGGAAAGGACCGTAAGATCATGTAGTTCCAACCCCCCTGCCATGAGCAGGGGCACCACACACTAAACTATGTCGCCCAAGGCTCTGTCCAACCTGGCCTTGAACACTGCCAGGGGTGGAGCATTCACAACTTCCTTGGGCAACCCATTCCAGTGCCTCACCACCCTCACTGTAAAGAACTTCTTCCTTACATCTACCCTGACCTTCCCCTGTTTAAGTTTAAACCCTTTCCCCCTTGTCCTACCACTACAGTCCCTAATGAAGAGTCCCTCCCCAGTGTCCTTATAGGCCCCCTTCAGATACTGGAAGGCTGCTATAAGGTCTCCACGCAGCTTCTCTTCTCCAGGCTGAACAGTCCCAACTTTCTCAGCCTGTTCTGTAGAAGACAGTCATATTCTGTGACTGTAAATTGGCAAGATGTTGGAGGTAATCAGCATGGAAGATGCCTTGGGCGTAATTGTAATATGTAAAATTAATTAATTGGTTAAACCCCAAAACCACTGGGGTAAAGGAAGGTCAGAGGATATCAAGTAAGACTGAAAAGAAATTGCTTAAAATTTGAAATATTCTGGACTGTGGTAACAGTGTACACACTGTCAGACTTTCAGCCCAGCTACTTAATATGTAATGCCAGAATGGGTAAATTAGAAAGAATTCTAAAACCTCTTTAATCTAAAATAATAAGTACTTGGTCTTAAGATGTGGCTTTTTCATATCTGGATTTTACTCTATCTTGCTGTTCAGGAATAGGGATTATCTTTTTGTTCAGTGCTACCTTATACTTCCCAGATAAAAATTGCCATGAATGATGTGAATATTCTCAGTAGACTACACCTCCTCCACACATGTTTACAGGTGGAGTTTTCTGACCTGACAAGAACAAGTAGGATGATAATGCTGACTCCAAAATACGAATTCTGTAAAAGCACTGCAAGGTGTGAGTGACCATGTGTTACAAAAAAGGGCAGTATTATATCTGGCATCCTGTGATCCATTTCTCAGTGGTAATTCCAGTGTTATTTCCTTGTTGTGTAAATTAATGTTTATACATCAACAGTGTGATAGTGAATGGAGTTTGATTATGCCATTGTACAAGGTCAAAATATAGTTCTGAAGAGATATTTTTGCTATTATAAAGGTTTAAAATGTGAACCAGTATCACCTCACTTTCAGGTTTCACACAAATTGTGAATGTGCTGCCACAAAGAGGTCACAGGATGGGACACGACAACTGAATAAAGACATTCATTCAGACTGGACACAAGAAACAGCAGATTATACTGAAATCCAAAATTATTTGTCTTGAAATATAGTAATCTGAAGTAATAAGATTTTCTTCTGTCCTTCAGACTAAGAATACTATTTAATATAGTTAGTACAGATCATCTGAATTTAACTCAAAATAAGAGAAAATCCTGGCAGTAACAGTGGAAATTTAAGATTTCAGAAGAAAAGAATAAAGAAACTAAAAAAAAATCCAAAACCAAAATATCAATCAAGCAATCTGAAAAACTTCTTAAAATCTTTTACTTTTTATTTTTTTTTACTTTGTGTCAGAGTCACAAAGAATAATTTGCACTTAATTTTATTTTAAATAGTTTTGACAGGTTCAGTTTTATTGCTATTTTGTGATATTACTTATGATAATAAAACCCCAGGCAAAAATACAGGGGTACGGGGTAGTTTCTCTCTCCTAACTTCTTTCTGAACTTTCACTAAACTACTCCTTTCATATCTTTGGAGAAACTATCTGTGAATTATGATGACATCTCTTGGCAAGTGCTGTCTTCAGAATCATGTAGCTGTCAAAATATGTGATGAAGTCAAATGGCCTCAAGAGAGGAAAATGTCATCTGTTTGTCTTCATGACAAGTGATATACCTCTGTGAGATAGTCCAACAGATAAAAGTTTAACACAAGAATCAAGGAACTTACTTTAATGGTTGAACTTCCCCACTTGACAGTCTACCAGCTGTGTCCTTCCTCTGTTTCTTCCTCACTCGGCACTTCCCCGAAGATGGTTTCACTGATTCTGTCAATGTGAGATTTTGATCTGAGATCCATCCATCCAGCAAAACACCCTGCTGTTTCCTTGTGGACACTCACACCGACTGTGTTTTCAAAAAGCAATGGTTAGAGTCAGGCAGGATACCTCTGTCATGCACCGTGTGCCGTGTCACCAAGCAGGTACTGATCTAAAAGCTGATTGTACCTGGAGAAGGGAATTGAGTTCAGCTCCTCTGGAACTCAGTTCCAGCACTGGTCTTCTTGGATTCAACAGCTCTGTGGCAGCAATAGTGAAAAATCTGCTGAGAGGTTGTTGCCACTATAAAATCACAGCTCCCTCACCCTCTTTTCTGGGTCATACTCTAGGCCCATGACTGCCTTGATAACATTAAACTCTTCAGGACTGAGATATCTGAAATGCAGCAAAAAGACTAGGCAGTTTTGGGAATTTCATACATAGCCGTTGCTGTCGGTAGCTGGTTTGTATATGTTCATTAGTTCTGTTTTCGCAAGTGGAAGAGAGGGAAGAATAGGTGTTAAGTCTGAGATGCTGATATAGAAAATGGATATTTCCGCTATGCAGGGTCGAAAGATGGTTACACGAACAGTAGTAAAGACAGGGTGTGCTTCCTAGTGAAACATCTGCTGTGTATGTTGTGCTAACAGTTAAGCTAGGTGGAAATGTTGGTTTAGCTTGAAACTCCTCACTGTCCACCAGTCTTTCCCGGTGGAGCTGTATCTCAGTACAGAGATGTTGCAGGAATTTTAAGGGATTGCTAACAGCAGCTGTGGTGTACAGGGATGCTCTGTTTCTATGCTGCCTGTGGTACTCCCTACTGATGTGCTTTGATCTGGGTGTTGCCTCCTCACACACTGAAGCTGTGGGTTGGAAAGAAAATAAAGTTAAAAAAGAAATCTCCCTGAGATCTTTCTCTGTGTTCTTGCAAACCAAGTGGATGATATTCATAAATAGCAGCATCCTTGACATGTCCAGAAGATCACAGCCATTTGTGCTTGAGGAACACAAGATCATTGTCCCCATGTTCTGCTATGCCAAGTAACCAGGCTGCCTGCCTTAGCTGATTGAACAGAAGCATCCTGATGCCTTTGCTGAGATCACAGGGACTGAGCTCAGACTCAGAGATACTGTAGTGTAAAATAAAATTTATAACAGCAAGCAGCCATGAGAGGTGCAAGGACAGGCCTGCAGGCATGCAGCTTGTTTATAGTAAAGCCAAACTGAGAAATTATATTCCCACTACTCATACTTTTTCATACTGTCTTCTTGATTAAGTTCCTTTATGTAAATTCAGGGTTGCATTTCTCACTTACATAATCACACAGAGCACAGCAGAATTGCACCAGCAGGATGTTTTTCCTGGAGAGGGGGGTAATTGATAAAAAATTTATCCATGCAACGTAATGGTTTACTGCCTGCAAAACGCCCTGAGGTCCTCCAGTGGTGTCTATATCAGTGCAATATATTATCATTAACTACACTCTAGTGAACACTGTAACTCAGAAGAAAGCTGAGTGCTAACTGCTAATGTATCATAGCTTGCAGCATCTGCTTGTTTGTTTCCATCTCAAGCAGCACTTGGTCAGCACTTGGTCAGTCACTATGTTCAGTTTTGCTCTTATCCACCACTTTGGCATCAGAGCAACAAAGCTGCAATAAACTTGAATTGTAGATCTAAGTACTGGGTCTTCTCTACACAATTACTTGGTAGGTGTAAAGTACTGCAGTAGCATGGGTTCAGCAACCTGTTCAAGGCTACGTGTTCCTTGACATGTTTCCAAGCTTAAATGTGCCCAAGCCACCAGAATTTGTCACTACAGGTAGGTGTGAGTGCAAGCATCTGCATGAAGGATAATCAGGCTGTAAATTTGCAGTTTGCCAATCAGAAACATAGATGTTCTTTTGCATTGGCAAGTCCTCAATTTGATATAAAACATACTTGGATCATTCTGGTATCAGAAATCTGCTTGGATGGGGCATTTGCTGGCCAGGAGCCAGCAAGGAGCCAGACCAAATGCAAACGCTGATCGTCTGGCAAGGCACAGGCAGCTTGATTTATATGGATATTTCTTATATGAAAGGATCTTTATCATGTGAATCTTTTTTATATGATTTTTCTTATATGAAAGCCTGGCTACAGTTATTTGAACAAATGTGAGCTGATCTACCTGCAAAGCACCAGGTGAGATGGTAGCAGCCTCAGCTCTCTGGAGTGATTGTTATGACTGCTGGCTGCACGTGGAGAGTGCTCATCCATGTAAGAAGCCTTGTGTTCCAATGGAAACACTACAGAGAAGTACTTGTGACCAGTGAGGGATGGAGGAGGCCAGAGGCAGAGCCTTAAGGCACCGTGGTTTTACCCTATGTCAGGCAGAGGTTGTGGTGAGAAGAGCAGTGATGGCCGTGAGAAGGGGACTGCATGGGAGAAGGAGAGTGAACTCCAGCTGAGATGTTAAACATGGTATGAGTAAAGATCAGCTTCAGAAAAGCAGGGAATATCCTGTGTGAAAACAGAGAGGGTGACAGCTGTGGGGCACTCTGCCTGTGAATCTAGCGCCAAGAGCAGGTGACAAACCTATCTACCTTTTGGAT
Organism: Nestor notabilis; assembly: GCF_000696875.1. Taxonomy (NCBI): domain Eukaryota; kingdom Metazoa; phylum Chordata; class Aves; order Psittaciformes; family Psittacidae; genus Nestor; species Nestor notabilis. The sequence continues at coordinate 69,157 of NW_009936808.1, forward strand.
CAATCTTACATGAAGATAAACAGACTGGGGGCTGCTGGTGGAAACGGAGTTAACAGAGCAGGTATTTAAGGCAAGGATTTGATTTACACTGGTAGCTGAAAAGCCTCTACCTTTATTATGCAATATAAAAATCTTCAGGAGGAAGATGTGGAAACTGCAGGAAGCATGTGTCCTGTCTGAGAGGTCAATGACAAAGACAAAAGAAATGTAAGGGGGGCGGAGGGGAAGGGGAGAACATGAGGATGCTAACATATTCAAGGCCTGTGATACATCCTAACCTTTAATAGTCTGGCAGAGTCACTGAATCAGACTTCCCCATGGCAGGATTGGCTTAGGGTGCAGAGAGCATGCAAGGGTGGAAGAAGGCTCTGTGAAGGGCTTGCTGCAGCATATTGAGTCCCACAGGGTGCCGTTCCAGCTGCAGAAAATTCGCTACTGACAGAGGCTTTGGAAAAAATAATAAGTGTTTACAAAGGCTAAGAGGTGTCCTGGGGCCCTGCATGGTACCCAAAATTGTCTTCACTCTACCCCTTCCACCCCCTCAAAATGGGACTTATTTCCAGATTGCTGTTGTCCTCTTGAGAGGTAAGAATCTTACCTTTAACAGATCAGTAAAACTGTGTACAAAGAGATAAAGCTCAGAAAAAAAGTACAGAGTGGTCCCTGCCCAAGTTTTACAGTTGTAAATCTCAAACAGATTTCACAGGTCTATTCTGAAGATTTATATTTCAAGTTCTAGAAGCCTTCATATTCAGAAATGGCAAATCCCCTTTATGTTCCTGCACAAATCTTCTGTAAGGACTGTGCAAAGAAAGATTTTTAGGCACAATTGCTGAAAGTAGTGCTCCAGCTGCTTATGTCACCCTTATACTTTGAAAGGAATGGTATTTCAGCACTCAGCACTCACCCTTACCACATCCACCAAAACCTCTATATAAGATAGCCCTTTTTGAGCATCCCAAATGCAGTTCATAGGTACTAGGAAACATGCATGCAGGAGCTTCTCACTCCTGGTTTATGGAGTAATCCCACAAGCCTGGCAGGACATCCAAGGCTGATAGCTTGGGGAAGGCTGCTGTGTGCAGAGGCAGGCCATGCACATGCCACTGTGAGGTGGCCCTGGCTGTAGAGACCTGGGTTTGCTTCAGTCTGCATCAGCAAGCATCTTGGCGCAGGCTGCTTGCCCTGCTGCTCAACCAGCAGTGAGTGGCAATTTATAGCTTGCTCTTACCAGTCTGTGCTATTTCACAACACAAAGACCCCCAGGTTGCCTTTAGAGTGTTGTTTTGAGAAGTAGAAAGGCAATTTCTGCAGAAGCAAATGGCCTGAAAATGTTCCCAGAGTACTTGGAGGAGTTGGCCTGGTATTTTATCCACATGACAGATAAAGTGCCTGGTTTTCAGGTTTACTTTTGAATTGAAACAAGTGGAGTAGGGGGAAAGGACAGAAAAGGGGACCCAGCAGCTTGCCTTGCTTTTGGGATGCCATGTTTTGCCAAGCAGAACTGCCCCACACAGACTACTTGCTGCTGCCCTTGACATTGCTGTGTTGTCATGTTGTTCCTTAGAAAGGTAATCCTTAATGCTTTTTTTTACCCTAGTATATCCATTTCTCCATCTCCCCCTTAGTCAGAGATCCTCGTATTTATCCTGTGTACCCTTTCGAGTAAAGTACCCTTCTTTTCACAGGAAGATTACAGTTTCACTGACTGGCTTTTCTAGGTAATACTGAAGCTCTCAAAAGCATTATAAACTACTCCTACCCACATCTTCAGGTGAATTAGGGGAGGATAGTCAAAATGCCTGTTTACTTGGAAGTCACTAGAGAATAATCTTTCCTGTGAAAGGGCTTTTGTGCTCTAAACCATTTTGGACCCATCCTTCATGAACATCAAACTACAGCTATAGGGATATCTGCTTTCATATGTTGTTACATGCTAAAGAGAACCAAAAATAAATTTGCTGGAAATGTTTTACAGCAACAATTAAACCTGCTATTCTTCTTGAATTTCTCAATTGAAAAGCCTGTCATCACAAACAGCTGGTGTAATTGACATTTTATAGTACTGACATGGGCCAGAGCAAATTCAGTGATGGCACTGAGCATTCAGAGTCTTTTCAGCAAGAGAAGACCTTCTGATTTCATTTCCTCCAACACCCCACAATAAATTCTTTCTGTTAACTGATGTTTTGGACAGTTGAATGACAGTAAAAGATTTTATGTTGAACCACAGCCCAGATAAATATGGACTGCATCTCTACTGTCAAGTTATGGCTATTTGTCAAAGGAAAAGGCTTGAAATGCTTACATCTTTGCTGTACTTAGTAACAATGCGTGTGAAATCATTTCTATTACATAGACTGACATTCATACTTTCCAAAGCATTTGGTAATTAGAACTGAGTGATATTTCCAATGTGCCCATTAATGATGGCTGCTGTCCAAATGTAGCACTTCAGGACATTGACAGATTCATTTGTTAGCAGCACAGATACTGGCTTTTGAGTTGTGAGTGTGTGTTCATGTAGCTCCCTCTTCCCTCTTCTCTCCCCAGAGTGGCTTGTAATAATTAAACACTCAAGTCCTCATTGAAATAAATGAAAACTGGGGAATTTGTTCCCTTGGGTGCAGTATTCTGCAAAGCTGCAGTGCTTTGCAGGGTATCTCAGATGCTGTCCCCCTCCATCCACAGGTGTAGTCTGCAGCTGGGGTGCTGCTGTTCCCTGTTTTAATTTTGCTCCCATTGAAAATGATTCAAGGATACCTCTGCCTCTGGTCCTCAGCTCTACAAGTGACTTTTTACTTTTGCATGGAACTGTCAAAAACTAGGAATAGCCAGACATGAGGTAATGCCCCTCTGCCTTGGCTTCTTTACATCGCAGCTGAGCGACATGTTGGTGACAGGGCCTGAATTTGGCTGTGCTTAGGTATGAAGTCGGTGATTCTAGTGACCTTTGTATGCAGCAAACTAGGCAGTTAATTGTACAGGTCCCTTCATACCTTATTTCAGAACAGGTGATGTTCCCAGTTTGAAACTCAAAGGATGGTGGATGGATTTAGGTCCAGCACAATACATCAAAGTTCTTCAATTCTTCCTCTCAGAAGGATCAAAGCCTACTTTTTAAATAAAAGCAATTTTCTCAGGTGTAAGAGGTGGGAAATCTCTAACAAAGTGATTGCCTAGAGAAGTAACAGAAAAAATGTGTTCAGTGTAGTAAGAAATTCTCTTGCTTCTCTCAAAATGACTTGAAATTGCTGAGACAAGCATAGTATATTGAGCACACAGCACTAGGAAAATGTTAATAAGCAAGGTTAGCTGTGTGTTACAAATGAAGCAGTAATTAGGAGTACATATTCTATGTTCCCTGGCCTTTCCATCTTCTGTAATTTTCACTGTCTGTGGTTGTATTCACTAGCCTTAAATTTAATAAGTTTCTTCCTGCAGAGCCATACTCTGCTGGCAAAGAAGTTCAAAACAGAGTAAGTTGTGAAAGAGGATAAAATCTTCAAAGGCTGCTCCAGCACATAGTGATTTTGAGCTAAAAATACAGCAAGGATCAGAGTATTTTCCTGGGGACTGCCTTTAGCTTCATCAGCTGGGGCTCACATTTTAACCTTGTGGGTTGTCAAAGTAATGAACTGTGTAAGAGCATTGTTCAAGATTTTTGAAATCCATGGCACAAACACAGGGGGTCCTTCCTCTTCTCTGTTTCCATCCTTTGAGTATTTCATACTGTTCTAAAAGGAGAAGTAACATCATCATTACCAGCATAATAAAAATGAACTGAGACTGAAAAATCCTACGTGCTTACCTACAGGTATAGACCTAGATTCATGCATACCAGTTGGATATTTACTAACCACAGGAGTCCTTCTGAAGATGACACTGCCTCCAGAAAATTTTACAGTTCTCTGAGGTACAAACTCAACAATTCTTTCACAACTTGGCAAGAATGAGCCTCTCCTAAGAGCTTCAGCATCTTTGTGTGTTCAGTGAACATCATCACTCAGGTTCCAAGAACATTCTCATGGTCTAGTTTGGTCTTTCAGGCACTCCAGAGAATAAACACTTTTCTTTCCTTCTTCATCAGACAATGAAAAAATATTAGAGTTTTTAGCATGCTGTAGTGATCTGAAGAAACACTGTGGTTTGTATGCAGAATAAGCTTGGAGATTGGATACTTTAACTCAGTTTCTCTTTCTCCTACTGTTTTCTAGGCTCTGATCCATAGAGAGTTCCCAGCACCAATGTTTAGACATGGAACGAAGGATGTGCATTTTCAAATTTCCTAGTGCAAATTTTAAAAGACCTTCTGGGAGTGTCATAAAGAAAGCTGCCATGTGCTGAGCACTCTCTGGAAGCTGGTCTCACATGCTGCAATGTGAAGGATCACCCCACATAAGGGAACAACACATTCTCATTTTAGCAATGAATTTGTGACACTGTGTTCTTCAAGGCAGCATGGGTTGGACAGGCTTTTAGAAGTTCCCCTGGTCTATATTCCCATGTCCTGCCCTGAGAACAGCACTTATTGGGCAATCCAGAACAACCTAGAAATTACTTTCTTCTGACCTCTTGAGAAATTCTACTTGAAGATGTGCCAATGTGTGCATGAAAATTAACTGGGGCAGTATGCTTAATTCTGACTCTGCGATGCAAACTGAAGCCACGTTGGTTCTTTGAGTCATTTTTTCTCTACTTGCGAGTGCATCATTTATCCCAGACTAGATTTTTTTTTTTTTTTTTTTATGTTGGTTTACAAGCATGTGCCTGAGGTTTTGGGACCACTTGCTAACATCTGCTACAAATGCATCTTTATTGGCTAAGGTATTCAGTCAGTGAGCATATAGCACTACATTCAGATCTAAGAAACACACAAATAACTTACCACACGTAAGAAACACACAAGAATGTCTGCTGCTGGGGTGAGGATTAATTTTACTGTGCACTTCTAACCAGTATCCCCTTCTGAAAAATCCCCATTTTTAAATTCTTTTTTTATTATAAAACTCTGCACAGCACTTAAGAGGATTGCTTCTGAAATGTTGTATTTCAGACTTCCCACAGCAGCAAAACTGTCCTTAAACTCAGCAAGAACAGATGTAATGGAGGTTTACCAGTTTGGAAAGTGGAGGTGGCTCTCGCAAGCTGTTTAGTACTATCCTTTATGTCAGTCATGTTCTTTGGGACCTTTGCTTCTCACAGACATCTGCCATGGGGAGAGGAAGTTCAACTGACTGAGAGCCAGAAGCACAGTAACCCCACGTCTGAAAAGTGCCTTGGAGAAGACTGGGTGGACTGAAAAGGGAAAGGATAGTACTAAGAGGAGGAAATCTGGAAGTGTGCTGGACCTTCACCAGCTGTGCTGCAGCCAGTCAGCAGAAACCTCTGTCCTGCCTGGGAGCAAAGACCTTAGCAAGGACGGTTCATTAGTCAGGAAAGATCAGGAGATGTGAGAGCCTGCTTGCTTCCCAGAGAGGGAGCAGGTGAAAGGGAACAGGGACAAAAAGGAATGCAGGTATCAAGGAGGGCTGGGCTACAGCACTCCTGGGGCATGTTTTTCTGTAGATGAAATGCAGAACCAGCATCCAAGGAAGTGAAGACTGCAGCTGCTAAGTCCAAACTTCAAGAGACTAGGGCACGCTGCTTCCCAGCACAAACTAATTTGAAGGTAGTTTGGTTGGAGGTGCCTGCATAGCCTTCCAACCCTATTGCCTCTGAAGAAGCATACATTTGAGGACTGACATCTCGGTACCACTAAAATTGCTATGTCCAGGCTCAGAGACCATTGTATCCTAAAGGGGGTCTAAGTTTCAGCCCAATAATAGAGAACAGTTTGGGTGCATGGTAAAATCAAGGTTGTGCCTTGCTTTCACAGCACATTCTTAGTGGTATGGTTTGCCCTTACAGTCAGTCAACAGTAATTTACAAGCCCCCAAACCAAGAAAAGTTAAATAGCAACCTAGAGAACTTCTGCAAACACACTTTTGTGCCAGTGTGATTTAGCCTCACCCCCTTGGAGACACTTTCACCTAGGAGCCTGAATCATGGTCCCAGAGTAAAACAAGGAGAAAGCTCCTTATTTTGAAGGCTAATAATTAGGTGTTTCTGAAGCCGCTGTGCTTTCACTTCACCCTGGTCACAATGCAACAATTTCATTTATGAGTTTTGTCAACTGGAGGCAGCTGGTTTTAGAAGTGAGGGGGTAAAAAAGTGACACATTGCCCTGCTTTCAAACTTCACATTAACTCCTGGTCTTAACTCCATGATTTTCAGTGTTTGGTTTGGGGATTCTTTTTTTTGTTTTGTTTTGTTTGCTTGTTTGTTTGTTTTTTAATTCTAGTTGCTGCATGTTCTAAATACTGAAGTGAGGTGTTTGTAGTGTAGGCGGTAGTTTTCTGTTACTGGAAACTTTAAGGATAATCCCTCTAAAAGCAGTATTGTTCCAAATTCAGGAGGGAGTCAGCAAACAGGAATGTCATCTGCCCAGTCATTGTTAAATACTGAAAAAATCTTATCCCTTTATCACTGGAATGTATCTGACCCTCTGTATCTTTCCTAAAACCTGGCAGATGTAATATGCATTATTTAAGTTTTTACTTTATTCTTATAGTGCATACTTTTAGCATCACTTTTTCCAGGTTAGCCCTGCTGTATGTTACCTGAGCAACAAAATAGGATACTTCTCATTTTGTTGTGTTGGAGGTTGATTCTATCAAGTTGCATTAGACTCATATTGATACAACCTTCAGAAAGAAAAAATTGTCAGATCTACAAGGGCCCATGTGAGATTGGGTGTGTGTTGTGCCCGACACAGAGAGAAACCATTACTTCTCTGAGGAATATAACAAAAGAAATGGAGTCATGATTGCGCACAGTGGACAGAGATGGTATGCTGGTAATTTGTTCCCAAACATGTGCTCTGACTGCTTCCTGTCTGCTTCTGTCCCACAATGTTCAGCTTGGTAGCCAGAAGGATGTATGGGACTGCTGGAAGCCATCAGAAGCCTCAAGACAAAGAGAAGGAGCAAATGAATTTCCCCAGTTTACTTGCATCCCCTGATCCATAGCCTCCAAGAGGAAGGGAAAAATACCATAACTTGATAATCATCATGATCAATTAGTAAAGGGACTGGTTACAGAGAGGGAAAAAGAAGTCAGCTGATGGCTCAGTGCAAACAGAGTATGCACAATGAACCACTCAGAAACAATGAAGTTGTCATGTATTTGGAAATCTCAAAGAGGATATAGCTCATTGGGGTTTTTTTACTTTGTGGCACAGGTCTTCAATGCACATGGAGGAAGGAAATCTGAAGAAATGTTTTTTTTATGGGCAAATCAAGAGAATTTTAATACTGAATGTGTTATCATCCTGTCTTTGCAGGCTGGACAGGAGCTGTGTTCAGAGCTGCTAGGGGGAAATCTTCCCATCCCACTTTCCTTGTCCACGTTCTGGTTCCTATGTAAAGTGGGGCACACCAAAAGGTGTACCTCATGTTTCTAAATCAATCATGACAGTTGTCCCTACATAGTGAGGTACGCAGTCTTGTGTTTATAAAGAGTGTTATATCTGAATACATGTGCAAATACTTGTGCTTGTGAAAGAAGTAGATACAACATGTGAAAGCAAATCCAAATATTAATAGAGAATTAGATTTGATGGGAAGGAGAAAAAATGTTTTCATTCCAACAGAGCTCCAGTGTGGTTAAATAGTGTGCATTTTGAACAGTAGTACAGTCCTGTTTCCACCCTCCTGCTTTGGGAGGAGATTTTCAAAAGACTCATCACCTCAACAGTTTTATTGAGAATAAGGCGCTGACAGAAAGAGAACACATATTCTCTTACAATTCATAAAGAAACTATTTCTATTTCCCCTTTGCTAGTAATGCTTCTGCAATTCTTAAAGGAGCAGCACCACCACATTTCCTCTTCAAAAATGCAATAAAACTAGTAAAGTAATAGTTTTTAAGTCATCTTCTGGTTCCTCCAAACTCTCACATTTGCTTTTCAACATCTCTTTTTCCATGGCTCTGGGAATACTTACTGGTCTCCTTTATGTAAAATGTAATCATGGCTAGCACTGCTGCTTCAAGAGCAGGAGTTCCCAAAATTGCTGTTCAAAGTCTAATATCAGTGCACAAGTTGGGGGGGGGTGGGGGGTGGTAATATTGCATCATCATTATGTATGTTACAGTGATATTTTTTTCTTGCATAAAGTTTAAAATGTTTGTTTCTTTATTTTTAGTACATCGGATACAGATACTTCAAATAATAGATGATTGATTGTGCAGAGATTTACAAAACAAGGCAAATGCTTTGCAACAGTAACTAACACAGCAAGATTTTCTTTATAGACAGAAGTAGCGTGCAGCATTGAGCTGATACAGACCTGATGGCAATCAGTACTCAGTCATGACAATATACAAAAAAAGTACTGTGGGGTGGCCTTGCATAATTCATCTCATGATAAATGAACTCCCTGCAGGTCTTGCCACAGCTATCACAGCTTCCCATTGTTTCCCCCATTATCTTTGGAGGAGTCCCCAGCTCTTCCAAGATATGCAGTCAGCAATGACTTCTCACCAGATACCAAGGAACAAATTTGAAGCAGCACTCATTTTCAGCAGTCTGTACATGTCTGTGCTGCATTCTCCGGACAAAAGCAAAACCTGCAGGACAATAATAATTTTTCTTAAGGGTCTGCTTTGTTTCTTACATGTGTAAGAAGCTCTTAATGCAGCAAAAAGTTATTGATACAGATTTTTGTGTGAAGTTTTGGCATACCTTTCAAAAACCAGAGGTGCAGAGGGTGTACTGCAATGCTCTTCACCTCTGCAGCAACACCAAGAAATTTTTTTTATTTCTCTTCCATGAGGCATTTTAACAAGTGAAAGGCAGTGAAGGCACTGGCACAAAATCAGGAGTGCTCTAAGCTATAGCTGGTGCTGCCTGGTGACCTCCCGTTTCCTGTGCAACACCTTTCCAAACAATGCTGGTGATTGTTGTGTTGTACAAAGCATGTGTTTGCCTCTTTTTAACTGATGCTGCTTCTTTGGGAAGAAGTTGGTGGAACTAGAAAAAAAAACAGTGATGGTATGCATGTCCATCACCTTCTGCCATTGTGCAGTGCCACTCTTGTTGGCACAAGCAGGGAGAGGAGTCAACCGGGTGTGTGTCATGGACTGCAGCTCATTGTGCAGCAGCTGGAAGAAAAAGCAACTGGAAAAAATGAATTACTTAACCGGTTAGAGAGTCTGGATCTGTAACCAATCCCATTTGGCACGAATCAAATGCTAAAGCCTGGTGCTTTTACTTTGTGCCTTGCCAGAACTGCTCCAGTGCTGTTGTGGAAAGCACAGACAAATGAAGTGTAGCCAACTCATGTACTTGTAGTGAAATAATTAAGAAAGCACAAAGCACTAGGTAAGTACCACAGCTTCTTAAAGAGGGAATACAAAGCCCTGCCCTTCTGTGCATGTGAGCTCAGTTTTGCTTCTGGTGGTTGATTGCACGCCAGCGTGGTGTCAGCAGTGCCAGGCCAGGGACAGCAGCCAGGTGATACCTGGCACTACTACCACTGCCCATGGTATCCAGCCAAAAGACAAGTAGAAATTCCCCTGAAGCTGAGACAGGATGCTCCTGTCAGCCCAAGTGGTATGTAAGATCAGACACAACTGACCTTGGGTGAAAAGCCAGGTGTAGAAATTCCCATGTGTCTCTCTTACTCCTGTTTTAAAGTGGGGTAGCTTTCAAAGGAAAACAAGCATGGTTTTGGCACAGAAATGGAGAAAGGGGGCAAGCATGATACATTGGTGGCATGGTAGGGACTTCAGACTCCCTGAACCCAACCCCTGCTCTTGTACATCATCAGACAGGTGAGCAGCACAGGGATGTGGGTTTGGCCAGCTCTGTCAAACCCTGCAGCAGCATCTACTCCAACCTCCTTGTGCTTCTGACACCTGAAGAAAGGCAAGAGGTTTTGTGTTCTCAGTACTGCCAGTTTCTTTCAGGCAGCTTTTGGCTGCCAGTTGTCAAAGCAGCATTAACATCATTTCCAGAGGAGTGAATAAAGGGTGAAGAAGGGGCATCTATTACATGCACTGAGTGGGACTACAGTTGAAGAAACCAGTAGCTAATGACCTCTTGCAGATAATTGAGCACTAGAAACCTTATTTTTTCTGCCAAGTTTTCAAGGTGCTGCCGTATTTTCTTGCTCCCTATTACTCTTGTGTAATATCTGAAGCATGAGATGCAACATTAGAAGTGCTGAGAGGAGGGATTCTTGAGTGTGAAAAAACAGAGAACATCGTGATCAGTGAAACTTCTGTAGCACCTTCCTTAGCAAAACAGTAAGGAGGGGGCAAACCTTGCTTGGTGGTCCCTATATTTTTGGCACCACCCAGGAGCCAGTGGTAAAGATGAAAAAGAGCGTTGAAGTGTACTGTACTGAAGTCAAGGCTCTCTTAGCTACAGAATTTCAGCTTGACTTTTTTCCCTTGCTTTTCTTGCCTTTTGGCAAATGCTTTCCTTTCAACAACTGAGTCATAGAGTGTCTCAAGGCTAAATGCAGTTTTCTCAGGGTCTGGTGTGAAAGAATTAATGTTTAAGAGTAGGCTCTAGAGCTCTAAAGAGATCTATTTTCTCATTATTTGTTCTTCTTTTGTTCTTCATTTTCTTTATGTTCATGTGTGCCTTTAATCTGAGGCACACAGGGAAAGACAAAGGATAGTGAAAGTTATCTGGAGCTTAACCCTGCCTCATACATTTTCTCCTTGAAAAGTCTGTAGCACCTAAACTGGTCAGAAAACAAAAGAGTTCCCAGGAGCAACACACTTTATCCTTCTGCAATCTTGCTTGCCTTCAGCTGTCCTTGAATTCATTGTATTGTCTAGGGTAGTCGTATGGGCCTGAGCATCTAGGGTAGTGCCCAGCATGTGGTGGGAATGAGCACATTTATAATGTGGTTGCATGGATGTTTGCATAGTTATATGTTATAGGTTTAATAATTTCTGAGTATTGTACAGCAGCAGTCCGCATCACTCTTTTTTGTAAACTATTGCTGTCACTTGTTTTTATATTTTAATGAGAATATTTTAGAAGTGATGGGAGCAGCTGCTGACAATCCCTGCTATAATGGATCTGTGCGTCTGTATGTAATTATAATGTATGCACCTCACTCTATACTGTTTTCATCATATTAATTGTCCTGGAATCTGCCAAGGTATTGCTATGTAGTGCTTGTGTTTCTCACACCTTTTGGTTAAGCTGAAGGAATTGGGTAGGCTGTAGTACATCTTTCTTGGATGTCTCATCTCTGGGACTTTTGTCTATTGTCTGTGTGCCCAGGTCTATGCCTTCCTGCTTCTTTGTACTGTGTAAAACCATTTTGCACCTCCATGCCACTGCATTGGTATCTGTCCTATGGAAACCAGCCATAGTAACTCTTTACCCATTAATAGTGACTGACTTACTTAGTTCCATTTGTAACTGTGGGCTTCAGTGCCAAATATAGCTATTCCAAACATCTATAGCATTGGCAAAGTGCTAGCCTATAAAAACAAAATGAAACTCAGTTTGAAAAGCTTAGGGATGATTTAAGAATGTTGTTTGCATGAAGGAAAATTATAGATTTCATCTTTTCTGTCTGCGGAAATTAGCCAGGAGCTGAAGGTGGTAGAGGGGCAACAGATGGGGAAATAACTTAGTGATGTAAAATCCACTGGCTGCAAGGAGCAGCCTGCAAGCCTCATCTGCTACTCAGGGACTTCCCAATAGTGCATGATGGGACTGAAATCTATGCATATTCCATCTTTGGAATTTGTTTGCTTCTGCTTCTTGGCAGCATCCTAAATAGGTTCTATAATGAGTCGTTTAAGAGTAACGCAGTTGTTAACTGTGCAGAAATTTCAGTGCACTGATCCCAGAGAATTATCAGACGTAGGTGTAATTACTTGTAAAATAATTCATGGCTGGATTATGAAACATTTGTTCATGACATTCTCTTGAAAAGAGAGGGCATGCAGTCAGATTTGCATTGACCTTTTCTAGGGAGCCCTTCGACGTTTCAAGTGCGTGGAGGAAAGGTGGAGGCACTGATGTTGTCAGCAGGATAATGGAAGGGTGATGCTGCTGGAAGCTGGGGATTTCAGGAGAGGAGACACCTATGTGCTGCACAGCAGGGTAGTGAGTTGTTGCTGGGAGGCAGAAACCACATCCATCTTGCTTCTTTGCTTTGACACTCCTGTGCAATAAAAACAAGCAGTTAGTCTCCAATTGCATTTTCTCCCTCACTAGCTGTGTAATGCAGGGGGAATGTGTATTGGAAAAGTACACATAGTCACATAATGATGGTGGAGGATCTCCCCAAAAAACAGGCAGGGCAATAGGAACTGTTAAAGCTATTAAGCCCTGGTGGCAGAAAGCTGGACATAGATCTTTCTTGGAGGCTGTGCCATACCACAATTGGTATGTGGTATGAGGGAGGGGATTCTGCCCATCTTCTCTGCTCTGGTGAGATCCCATCTGGAATGTCTCTGGCTCTTCATTGTATCCTGCCTCTGCAAGTACTGAGATAAAGGAGAATGGATCATCAGAACCCCACACCATCAGACTTCACCAGTTTGCTGTATTTTGGCAGCAACTTAGTCTCTTTTTTTGACACTGTAGACAGTATAGAGAATCTGCAGTAAAAATGAGAGGTTTGGTATAGCCAGTTATTAAGCAGGAGTCTGCCATTGCTTGGCCATAGCACATGTCAAATAGAGTGGTGAAAGGCTGTGCCATTCATCTTTTATCCACAGATCACTTCATAACGTGTTCTTCTAACTCATTTGAAAGACTTCTTGTAGTGGAGCAGGCTCCCCACAATGACACCAGGAAGCCCTGCCTTGCTGCAAAGCTTTTCCTGTTGTCTAATCTTCCTGCTGCTTACGGCCATAATTGTACGTTCCATCTAATAAACACACAAAGAACAGAGTCCTCCATTCCTATTCATGTCAAGGTTTTAGAAACTGAAATATCTTTTCAAGTCTTTTCCCTTCTAGAGAATACTACTTCATCCCCTCTTCCCCCAAATCAGATGTATTTTCCTGACCTGAAGTAATTTTTGTTACTTGCCTCTGGAATTTTTACAATTGGCCCACCAGTCCGTCCAAATGCAGGCCCCAAGATGACTACTCAAGCCTGCAAACAGTGGGTAACAGTTGACACTGAAATTTATCACTACAGTGTTATTAAACAATTGTTAAAGCACTTCAATGTGCTTCAAGGATTGTTTTAGAAGGCCACAAAATTAGCTAACATCTTTATCTGAAAACAAATTTTAACATACTGCCCACTCATCTTTCATTTGCAAACCAACTTTAACGTATTCTTCAGCCACAGTCTGAGACTTCTCTCTGGCTGCCTTTTCATCATGCTCTATGCAGCCCAGAAGCATACTGAGCTCAAAGTGCTCGTATTGCATGCTATAACACACTGTATTATGCACTTAACCAAGCGTCACCTTCAACAACTCAAGTGACATCATACAGATTGTACTGTGCCATTTCACATCTATTTCTGTGGAAAAATACCCATTTGTCATGTTTCGGTTTGGGGTTTTAGTCTATTTTTAGCATAGCCAACCTTCTGTCAGTCTTGCAGTGTTATTTAGGTTTCCTTTTTTCCCACGAAAAGCTCAGAAAGCATGGGCTGCAGCTACACTTTTGTTTTCTGAGACCTAGTTTGCTTGATGGAGTTGGGAGGATGGAGGAAAGAGGATTAAAATAAGGCATGAATTTAAAACACTGTAGTTCCTCTCAATTAACAAATAGAATCATAGAATCATAGAACAGTTTGGGTTGGGAGGGACTTTCAAAGGCCATCTGGTCCAACCCTTTTGCAATGAGCAGGGAGGGACATCTTCATCTAGATCAGGTTGCCCAGAACCATATCCAGCCTGGCCTGGAATGTCTTCAGGGATTATACATCCACCACCTCCCTGGGAAACCTGTGCTAGTATTTTACCACCCTTATTGTAAAAAATTTCTTCCTCACATCCAGCCTGAATCTCCCCTCTTTTAGTTTAAAACCATTACCTCTTGCCCTACTGCAACAGGCCCTGTTAAAATGTCTCTAACCATCTTTCTTACAGGCCCCTTTTAAGAAAGGTCTCAGTAAAGTCTCTCCAGAGCCTTCCTTTCCCCAGGCTGAACAACCCCAATGCTCTCAGCCTTTCCTCACAGGAGAGGTGCTCCAGCCCTCTAGGAATCTTCTTGGCCTTCTTTGGACCATCTCCAACAGGTCCATCTCTTTCCTGTACTGAGGACTCCAGAGCTGAATGCTCCAGGTGGGGTATCACCAGAGCAGAGTAGAGGGTCAAAATCCTCTCCCTCACCTTGCTGGCCACGCTCCTTTTGATGCAGCCCGGCATACAATTGGCTTTCTGGCCTGCAAGTGCACATCGCCAGCCCATGTCCAAAAAAGTAGTTGGTTCTTTATTCGGACTGATCTTAGTTTGGTCAATTCAGAATAAAATCTTTTGATTCTAATACATCTGGGCCTACCAGAGCTAGTACAGAAAAGCTGTGCTAGAAAAAGTCCCCAAACAGGCAAGTCCTGGAGTATATGATCCACTCTGTCCTCTGCAGACTAATATCACTGACATCCCTGTTCTGCCAAATCCCACCCTGTCCTCTGAGAAGGCATGTAGCACCAGGTCATTGGGCAGGTTGGACAGGTTCTTCTTTTCAGGCCCGCTTTGAAAGCTGCATGTCCCATTATGAGAGAGGAGCAATTCCGTCTGCATTCTTATGATTTGTAACCTTCCAGCATTTACTATTTGTGATATGAAATAATGGGACCATTTATCTGATTTGTAGGTGGGGTTTAGGGTTTTAAAAATATAGGTAATATTTTTAAAGAAATAGATAAGCCCCCAGATTGTAGTCTGAGTCCTTCTGTGTTACTTCTTGGTTTATGAACTTTTATGGGATATTGTTTACAAGTTTCTCCACAGCTGCAAAAGCTAGACATTTACTGCAAAAGAAAATGAAATAAATAAATAAAATAAATAAATAAAA
>NW_009936809.1:0-34155 GCF_000696875.1 Nestor notabilis
GGTAGGGGGGCCGGGGGTAGAGAAAGGGGAAGGGGAAATCGCTTAACCAGATGTAAGTCAAAAATTACATGAAATGAGTTATTAAGTCTTAACAGATAAATAATTTGGAGTGGTTTTCATGTAGTGGCATAACTAAACGTAACCACATTTGTGTAAACCAGTAATACAAAAAAAAGCCCCATGCTCTGTGTTTGACAGTAATAATAATGTTTTTATGCTACAGTTTTAGTCAAAGTGAAGTCTAAAATCAGGATTGATTCTGTCATTTAAGCTATCATAAAAATAATGTTATGATGGGTATGGCAGTTACCTCTTTCTACTTTAACTTATTACTTGTGTAGGGCAATAACGTCTCCAAAAAACTATAAAACTCTATTGGTTAATACTCATGAAGGCTTTGAATACTTCCAACTGCTTATCATTGTTGAGACTGCTGCTAGGCATTTGAGTTGGAGCCACATCTAGGACAGTATTACACATACTGGTGTTAAAATTACAGACGTGGTGGGTGACCTTCCTTCATGTGTGTCATCCCTAATTTGCAAAGCATTTTTCTATCAGCCATGGTTAGTTTACTTTGTTATCTGGATTTTACAGGTATGAAAAATAAGGAGTTATAGTCAGATGTCTTGTTGAGGACTGGGAGAGAAGAGAGAACAGAAATCAGATTTCTGGGCTGTCAGTGATTTGCTCTCCTCAAAAATACCACAGCAATGAATGTGCTGTAGTCTGAGGACACTGATAGCATACTGTGAAATGAGGGAAGATAAGGTCATGTTTGATAAACATTTCATGGAAGTGGTCATTGCAGGAGAAGAGGTTAGTTGCCTCAAGGTTATTTTAAACTTTTCAGGCTATATTCATTTAAGACAGCTCATGTAATAATTTGTTTGGTAATTACTTGATTGCATAAATATTTGGATCCTACAGCTGTAATTGCTACTAATGCATCCTAAAAGGAGATTTAATTATGCTTGGGAACATATCTGATTTTGAAATGACATTTATCATTTATATAATTGAATTAATATCTAGATACATAGACAATGCACTATCTCTTCTGAGAAACAGGGATTTGCCAACATTAACAAATTAAATTCTCACAGTGTCTTTGAAAGGTGGAAAATTGAATTATATATAGATTGAATGACATGCATACTATGGTCAGTGGATGCAAGACTGTGGACAATTTTCCAAGTCCCTTTCATATTACAGACAGGTGAGTTATCAACCATAATATTCAAGCACAGCTGAGCCAGGTTAATATTATTCCCTGCAACCATCGTCCAAAATCAGGAGGTTTTATATTTCACTCCTAATTGGTCTTTCCTACCATGAAAGATGTTTAGGGAACATGTGTCATGATGAGAGGCCCCTTGGAGGGTGAACACATTGCTTGTTATGCTGGTAGATGTGAACTGGTTATAACCTTTGGTAAATGTAGCAGTGTTTAACAGATGAGAGGTGGCAGCAGTAAACCTAGCTCAATTACAGACAGAACAGCACATGAAACTGCAATCACTTTACAGCCCCAGCCTTATAAAAAACTCCCCTCTCATCACATGTTTAATATGATTCTGATATACATAGAAAAGGGAAAGATATTGAGGGATATGGTGAGGAAACAGCATTCCTGCTTACAGAGAAAAACTTGTCACTTTGCTTTTGCACCCCAGTATAAATACTTTTGCCCAAAAAAGTACAGATTTTCAGTTAAACAAATCAGATCATATCACTGAATAACCTGAATTCTTCAAATGTTCAAAATGTAAATATAACTGGTGAAATCATTGTAAAATAGTAACTCTCTTTTTTACACAATCATTTAATAGCTACCAAATAGATTTTAATAGTGTGAGTCAATCTCCAGGGTCAGATGGTGTTAATCAATGGCCTTAATTCAGTTCTGAGGTTTATGTTATGATATTATCCAGCTCCTGGACTGATTTTTTACCTGGTAATTGCTTAACATTTTGTTATATCACAGATAGCCCCCAACCAATTATATGAGCTTTTAAAAAGGTAGGTATTCTCTAAAAATATTTATTCAGCATAAGAAAATCTCTTTCAGACCAGTCAAATGCTGAGTGAGGGGTCATAGGTTAGATTTCCCAAGGAAGCCAGAAGTTTGACATTAGTATGCTTGTTCCTTATGAACTCCTGCCAGGTAAATCTTAATTGCCATACAAATCTAAGCCAGATAATTTTTATGCTCTGTGATTTTCCAGCATAACAAAATATGAATATGGGCTCTTTAGCACTTTTAGCTGCATGTAACACATTAAATAAGCTAATTGAATCATTTTTGAACAACATACATGTGGAGTTTGAGTGGTGGTTTTTGTTTGTTTGTTTGTTTTGCATTCAGCATACGATACAATGAAAGACCTCATCATCAAGTGCAATGTCTTTCTAACTTATAGGACTGAAAGCACTAGAAAGTTCTGCCACCTCCAGAGTTTAAAGGGTCCCTAGTAACAACAGCTCTTACTTTGTCATCCCCTAATCCCCATATTCAAGATGTAATTAGCAGAACAAAATCTGACTATAGTCATCTGAACCCCTTTATTTTAACGTTGATTAACTAACATTACAATAAATTTTAAAATCTGCTGGTTTGTTACCCAGAATAGAAAATCCATTTATGTAGGGTTTGTAGCATAGGTTGTTGAACTGATGCTTAGGGAGCAGACAGTGCAGCCAATATAAGAGTCACAACTGAACTGACAAAATCTATCCCCAGAGATATAAGATGGTACATAAAAAAAAAAAACAAAAAAAAAAAAAAAAAAAAAAAGACAAAAATTGCAATATCTTCTCACTGTAATCTGAAAAACCTCAGATAAACAGGACAAGCACTAGTATGTGTGTACTACTATGTGTAGTTAACATCTGACTCTTGCCAATGGGACAATATCAACAGGGAAATGAACCTGAGCTCTCATGGGCCCAGTGGTACACTGTTGTTATCTCATTGACAGTAATAGTATTTTGCTAAGCAAATGCTTAAGTTTATGTTGTCAGCATTATACAGAATGAACTCATGATGTATTTATAATATACCATCTACTGTGATTGTGAGGGTGTTTTCAGGAATAAAACAATTTCAAATCTGAAGGAAGCATCAAAAACAGAGAGGTGAAGATACTTCTTGATAGCCAAAAAACAGACAGAGTAGTCCTGTATGTACATGAACTTAAACACTGGGTCTTCTGAGTAACAGTAGTTCTGGTGATACCAATGCTACCTTTCTCTGAAACAAATATTGGTAATGGAAATGGCAATATCCCTAAAAAGGCTGAGAGAAGGAACCTGAAAACACCTTTACAGAAGGTGAAGCACCATTTCAAGTTTAGCAAAATTATACAAGGATTTATTAATTTGCACAACAGTGTGCATAACTGAACTCTTTATGGACCGTCTTATCTTTTATTAGTCTATTGTTAATTGTGTTGTGACGTGATTTTACACAAGGCCTATAGGCAGCAGCTAAAAGGCAAAAGGAGTTTATGTTTCCTTATAAAAACATATTGTTCTCCTGTGTGTGGCATTAATAGCATTCTTCCTGCAACAGCAAGGTGTGATAGTTGAAGATAAATGCTGAGCTGCAGCAGCAATATTTGTGAACAGTTACTACATCTATAGTCGCTATGAGCTACCATGAGACTTCAATATAAATATCCACCAGGGCAGCAAAGTGGATTTTATGGCAGAGACAAGTATGCTTCAGGCCTCCAGTGTTTTCTGGGCATGGGATAGTCACAAAATACTGCTGGAAGGGTTATGCTGTGCTGCTAATGGCTATTCATGTATTAGAGGAATTTGACGACTAGTTATTACGATGAACATTTCGGGAAACTAACATTGTTCAAACTGAAGAAACATGGAAACTTGGGATGTATACAGTAGAAAGAGGGGGCATTCATGGTTGCTGGTTGATGTTAAACGGGACAATACTGCCTAGACCAAGGTGAAAATAACAAGCTGCTTGGCTGCAGAAGTGTGACTGAAAGATCATTTAATTTCTTGTTGCATAATTCTGTTGAGATAAATCTTCATATTGGAACAACAACTCAGAGAGATCTGGGGTTTTTTCCAACAACACAACCTAAACCTGACCTAAAAAAAAAAAATGTTTTGGATGTCACATGTACCTTGTTTTGTGAAGGCTGAGTTTCTGAGAGTCTAATGCATTCTCATTAATTTTTCTCTTTATCAACAAACTGTTACTCAAAAAATTCATTTTTAAATCCTTTCCATAATTTGAAAGATGCTTAAATACTATCCATTATCAGACATGTTTTGATTGTGATTGGAATGACCTGACAATAATTCCATTATTAGAGCTGTCAGTCCTCTACACACAATGTTAAGCAGCCATTGCATAAGAGAGGTGCGTGAATATTTCCTTTGTGTTTCTACCTCATGGTTATCCTTTTCCTAGAACAAGCTGTAGATCAGGTTAAGTGTGGCTCCCATGAACTTTTTCCACCATCACCTTAGTTATTGCATGGAAGAGTTTCTTCTGAACAACAGTGCTGTCTGCATAGCCAAGCAACATCCATTTGCTCGGCTCCTCTGTACTATAACACCCTGAAGTCTGAGAATTTTGCAAGTGGGTCTTTGCTGATTACTTAAGCAGATGGTCTTGAGTGTAGCTATCCATGCATCTACATCAAATCCAAGTATAAAAGGTAGGATTTCAAACCAGGAGTCTCCAAACAATACTCTGTTCTTGTCTGATACGCTCATTATAGAGAGATATATCACTTCTAAACTGCCTTGGAGCTAGAACAACTTTCAAAAAGAAAAAGTAAAACAAATACTAGTCATTAATTAAGAAAAGTTTTGGCATATGTGTGCCATGTAGACTGAAACACAGCTGGATGTGATATGTGTTAGCTTTCAGTCACTGTCACTGTTCCCCTGTGGTTTCTTCTCAGCATTATTTGAGGCAAGTTTCTGCACCAGCAGAATTCCAACTGAACAGAGCCATAGGTTGCTTTATGGATTTCCTCAGGCACACATATATTTAATTTGCTAGCAAGATTTACTTAAAGGCATGTTTATTACCCAGTGTATTGTTTAAATACTATGAAAATTCATGTCTAAGTAAAAAAAGAAAAAATAAATAAAAAAATTCACTAGCTCTTACATTAAGCCAGTACTAACATAACTTGATAAATCAATTTTAAAATTATTTAAAATTGTGACATGTCGATCATCAACCTCAGGTTTTGATAAAGGATGTCTTCAAAAAAACTCTATTAAAAATAACAGTAATACACTTCAAAGCATTTTTACCTTCCAGTAATAGGCTGCATACATACCCTAATCATTCTGCAGACTGTGTTAAATTCTCATATAATCTGTCCACACATAGTAACTCAGACAATTAAAAGTAAGTATAATAGGAGGCTGAATTTCTAAATTTCTCCCAGTTGCCAAGATAATACTGTGTAGCAAATGTTTAGTTTAACCACAAGAACTTTTCATGCTCATTTAATGGTATGATGATCGAATCAGGACAATTGCAGCAGAATTTAGTTTATCAGAGTTTGCTTTGAAATGCACCTTAGGGATGTGGTTTGCGTTTTGTGTGTGTGTATGTGTGTTTGTGTTTTGTTTGTTTGTTTTCCCCCAGAAAATTGCACAGGGCTTAGCAGCTGAGCCCGCATCGTTAATGTAGACCAGGAAAAAGCCTCTTACTCAGGGGCTGCTTTACTAAATGTAATGTCATCATTCAAGAGGGAAATAACCCATCACATGTATGTATGTGTTTCTTTATGTTGATATGATTGCACAGGAACAGAAATTCAGTGCAGTGAAAATTTAAGTCATGATACACAAGGAAAGAAAGGTAGTAGCATAAGGGGAAGAGAGATGACAGGGTGACAGGATTTTACTGTCAGCAATAGTGTAATTTGAACTGTAGCACTAATATCTTCTGCGATACCAAAAATTGTACTGCAAAGGGCTACTTAGGGCCATGTTCTGGGACAGAGGTCTGCTCTAGCACTGTAAATTAGGTTGCTTATACGCTTAAGAGGTCTTGCTGTGCCCAAACAGCCACACCTGAACCAGAAAAAAGATGACATGTCTTTCAAAATCCACTTGCCTCTGGGTTTTGTCTTATTCTGGAATCCTCTTTTCCTTGACATTGCCATTCTCTACTTCAATGTAAGGTAACTTTGCCACTTGTGAGCTAAGTTTCTTCTGCTTCTCCTGCCAAGTTAGGCCCAACCATTGCTTCCTGGGTTATTTTAAATGGGGGACTACTGGAAACACAGTGTGCCAGCATTATTTCAAGGAGACCTTCTTGTATTCAGTACCACCAGGTTAAGATTCCCAATTTCTGAATTAATCAAACTCTTACCTAAATTTCAGCAACCATAGTCAATTAAAGTAACATAACTAACAAGCTATCAAATCAAAAGAATCTCTAGAATCGAAGAATCAAATCAAAGAATCTCTACAGGCTCACGTTCTGTATTCAGACATGCTGACAGTCTAATGCAACAAGTTTTTCCTCCGGTGCCAACAGTAACTAGTCAGGTTTAACAGTTACAAATGCACAATCTGAATCAAAGGCAGAATCCTAGCAAGCAATGCAAATAAAGCTGTACATACATGTGTAGGTGCAGAAATGTGGCCTTGTACACTATTCAAATAATTTAGACCTTTGGATGAAATCCAAGACACCGCAAATACTGGGACAAGACAAACTCCTAGAAATGGAATTAATTTGCAGCACAATTGTGGATATTCCTGTTATTATGCCAGCATATGCAACCAATCACATTGGGTGGAGTTGTTAAAAAAAAAAAAAATACTTAAAGAAAGAAGAACATAGTCTGAAGAGACCGGCAAAATGATATCTTTTATTTATTTGTGGTTACCAGAATTAAAATTAGCCAACTCCTTTTTTCTTGATCACTGGGGGTTTCACTGAAACAATGTAATCTATATTCATCCACCTTGGCAAAAAGAGAAGCTAGGCAATCTTGCTAATCTATACATTTAACCATTTATACACATGACTTGGCACATCTAACTAGCAGCAAAAATATAACATATGCATGCACTGGGCAAGATCCATGATGCAAAGCCTTTGTGAATTCTGAAAATACAGGAGAAGAGACTAAATGTCTTTGTACTGACTAAGATACTCAACTTTTAGATGTTCGTTACTTCTCCAGCTCACAGACTTTGTGGATGTTGACAGGGAAGGTTTTCAAGCTTTCAGTATCCCCTTTCTTAGCACTTATGGACTCCCTTTGTTCAAGTTATTGTGTTCTTAGGCACAGCTATATATCGTAGAAATGTCTGGTTTGTTGTGGATTTGGTTAGAGTTGGGTTTTTTTGTTGGTTTGGTGGTTTTTTGTTTTTGTTTTTGTTTTTTTTTTTTTGTTTTTTTTTTTTGTTGGTTGTGTGGTGGTTTTTTTTGTTTGTTTGTTTTGGTTTTCTTTCCTGATAATCAGTGTCAGTGAAGCTGGCCAGCTCCTCTGGAAGTCTCTAGACCCACACAGGCTTGAGCAGGGTTAGCCACAGCTGGCTATCCAGGACCAACCAGTCAAGTTTGAATGTCTCCAAGGATGGAGACTCCACAACCTCTCTGGGCAACCTGGCCTGCTGTTCAACCACCTTCACTGTAAATAAGTTTTTGTTAGATTTAAAAGCAATTTCCTTATTTTGATTTGTTCCCATTGCCTTCTGTCCTCTCACTGTATACAACAGAAGGAACCTGGCTCCATCTTCTTTAGCCTCCCAATAGATATTTATGCATATCTGTAAGCTACCCCTTAAGCCTGTTCTTCTCTACCCCTCTCCAGGGTCCAAGCCCTTTATAATCATAGTGGCTCTTCAGCGGGCTCACTCCAGTATGACCATGTCTCTCTTGTACTGGAGAGCCCAC
This sequence comes from Nestor notabilis, assembly GCF_000696875.1. NCBI lineage: Eukaryota > Metazoa > Chordata > Aves > Psittaciformes > Psittacidae > Nestor > Nestor notabilis. The sequence goes on from NW_009936809.1 coordinate 7,916, forward strand.
CACTGGACAAACCACCCAGTTGTGTCTCTCCAGTGCTAGTACAGAGAAAGATTCACCTCTCTTGGCCTGCTGCAATGCTCTGCCTGATGCAGCCAAGGAGGCTGCTAGCTCATAGTCAGTGTGGTGTCTACCAGAACCCAATGGCCTTTCCTGACAAGCCGCTTTCCAGCCTGTTAGCCCCAGCATCTGCTGGTGCAAGGGGTTGTTCCTTCCCAGGGCAGGATTTGGCACTTCCTTTTGTTGAGCTTGGTGGAGTTCCTGTCAGCTCAATTCTCCAGCCTGATGAGGTCCCTCTGAATGGCAGCACAATATTCTGGTACCCACCAGCACCTCCTACTTTTTTCACTAACTAGCAAAATTGTGAAGACACTTGTTCTTATCAGTTTTTTCTTGTTATCATTGTCAGGCACAGAATTAAAAAGTGACACTAAATGGTGCACATGAGATCTTTAATAAGGAAATTATTAGAATAACTCTACTATGAGCACTTGTGTTTTGCAGCATTAACTCTCAAGCCACATCAGAAATCTCTCTTTGATGACTCAGTGCTGTCAACATCCAATATTTCACTAGAAACATTATTTTTCTGCCACAGCTGTTCAAAACCTGGCATACTGTGTTAGCTTACTGTGACAGTCTAGTGGCTGGTGCTGTGTGCTGTGCTCACAGCAGCCTTGGTTCAAATCTGACTTACAGCAGGAAGGAAATGTGTGTTTGTATGCTTCCTTTTCAACAGCTTTTGAAATAATTATGTAGCTTTAAATGTCCTTTCACCAGTTTTCCCACCATCACTAGGCCCAGCATCAAAAATAGGGAGAAGAACAAAATTATCGTATGTTTGGAGATAGATGCTGGCCAAGCAGAAGGCAATGAAGGATTTCTGCACCAGTCTGCAATTGCCAAAAGGAGCAGGAATATTTTTCTGCCACCATAACATCTGTGCCTGCCTTCTGCATGCATTTCTCTGTGCTGGTTTTGGTTGGGAGACACCCAAGCATGCTAGAATAGTCACCCTGGGGAGCAGGACAGCACATAGAGTGTTATAGCCAGTTCGCACTAGGTGGCAATGCTTGTATAGCTCTGCTGGAGGGGACAGAGAACATGAGGCAGGGCACATCCTTTGTAGCTTGCCGTGATCGTATAGTGGTTAGTACTCTGCGTTGTGGCCGCAGCAACCTCGGTTCAAATCCGAGTCACGGCACAGGAGAGAAGGAATTCTTTTAGTCCTTACTTTTGGAGGCTTGGTGCTGCAGACACACCACGGGGAATGTGACACCCAACCAAGCCCTCAGTGCAGCAATTGCGGAACAGGCCTTAGTGTCTGAAGCACAGAAAAAACAGATGAGAGGAAGCAGTAGCTGCACATAAGAAAGATCATGCTCACTAATACATGATAAGGTGGTTGACACTCCTTGCACTGTAGGTTTTTTGTCTCCTTTTGTGCCATTTCAAGCAGTTCACACAGCTGTTATACTAAGATTGTCTGGGACAACATCTTCACTGACTTCATTCTATCAGTTTTTTGATGTATTTCCTTTCTCACTCCCAGTGAAGATTGATCTCTTCCTATGATCTGTCCTCAGGGATGACCCACCACAAAGAAAATTCCAGAAGAATTTTTCATGAAAGAGCAGCAAAAGAGGCATGAAATTACATGCAATTAATTATTGTGAGGCTTTTTAGTACCTTTATTCCTAGAATGATGCTCTGATGAGGCTGGTAATCAATAGCAGCAAATGTGAGACATCATGTCTAGGTCTGAAATTTGATTAAAGAGCAGCAAGATGCTGCTGGAAATGCAGTGTCATTCTGTGGGGAGAGGATGATGTGGCCACAAGGATTCTGCCGAGAGGGTCTGACATGAGTATCTCTTTATCTAAACACTATTCACTCATCCTGCCTATGCTGCCTGGTGCGTGTTGTTGTTTATTAGGGTGGGGTTGCTAGGGACCAGTGGTTTTTCAATATGGCCAGTAAAGCTGAAAGGCACAAAGAGTTTCAAGAAAGATTCTCAAATGCCTACAAATAGGCATTTTAGTATACTGATTGCACTATGCAGCAACACAGTTTTAATTTCTTATTAACAGAAGATGATAAAAATGTATTAATGAACATGAGATCATATAATCAATTCTAATGTCATCATTAGAAAGATATACATCTTGCTGGCTGAAGTAACTACTCATTTTAACTAAATTATTTCTTCATACTTAAGCATATAGCCTGACAGCAAGTCAAAACAAAAAAACAGAGGATGAAAAAGGAGAAGGCAACAAATATACATTTATGATAAATGGCAGTGTCTTTCTAACAGCTGAGGCCAGAATGTCGAACGTTTTCCTTACTGAAGACAGTGGATATCCTTCTGAGGTCAAACACTACTCAGGCACCCAGGCACAGGCTTCCCAGCTCTTGGCAAACTTTCTCTAGGTGTCTGTCCAGAGCTCAGTAAGGAAGCAAGACTATCTTGAAACTATTAAGATGAAAAGGGATTGCTTTTAAAGCAGGACTAGCATAACGATGAAGAGCAGCAGGGAATATTTAATTCCATTAAACTCATCTCTCAGCAAACAAGAAATAGGAAGGACAATATGGTGAAAAAAAGCAGTTCAATAGCTGGTGATTCAACCTTAAATCTCTTTCTAGAACTCACTTTTGTACCTCTGGAAGACTTCATTATTTCTTATATTGGGCCTTCTAGCATTCTTTTGAAATTAATTTTCAGTCAAGTTCAGTACTTATGCAAAAAACCTTTATATGTTTCTGAAGATAATTTTCCATGATATGATAGTTTTCTTACTGTTGTTTTAGATAAACTTTTCAGACATTTGTCTCTCAAGTGTAACAGTAAAACACTAATTTACCCCATGTGGTTTTAATACAAATGCCTTCATGGTTATATCATATAGAAGTTTTCTTCTCTGTGCCAGTATAAAGGTCAGTGTAGCTTCTCGCCTTTGGCTGCATGGTGAATAATAGTAACAGTGCAGGTCCCAGAATAAACACATCCTACTATGCCAGATTTTCCTAAAGAGTTTAAATAGACCTTCCAATGCCAAACAAATTAGTGATACAATTCCAGAGAGTAAAATAAAAGGTTTGCTGTTCATATCAGAAAAACACAAAATAACCCCAAAACAAAACAAAAAATTATTCCAGGAGTCTGGAAGCACAAAATGTAAACTAGGAATGCAGGGATCCATAAGGAAGAAATTACCAGAAATTGTGCAGTGGCTATGTTGTTGGCTCCATGCAAGAGGCACATAGGTGCTGGTTTAGCAGTACAGGCACTGTACTGTGATGTTGACATTACAGACTGAGTTATAAGAGAAGAGTTTTGCTACATAAACATTGAATATAAAAACTATGCTCTCTTCACAAAGATTTTTAAGTGATGGTGTTTTGGGATCCCTTTGGATGGAGGCTTCTTCATGGCAAAGAAGATATTCCTTTAAAAGGAGTATCACAAAGTGTCATCTTCTGAGTTGGTTTTGGTACAGAGAAAACATATACAACAATGCTTTATAAAAAAGAATTTTAAAATCTTAAAAATTTTAGAATTTTTAAGAAGTGGAGGAAAAAGTTGTAAAATATTATGTATGATTTTCATAAAGCTTTGTGAAAGAGAGATTTATCAGATGTGTTTGAATCTAACTCAAAGAGCTCTTTTTGCTTCTGGGAAATTCCAGCTCAAGAGGACACATCTGTACAATTTTTAGAATACAAAAATGGGAATTTAGAATTCAAGAGGTATAAAACCAGAGAAATTATTTTTTTTTTTTTAAGCAATGTAAAACATTACTTAGCTAATTTAGAATATTTGATAGTTTTGGGTTTGTGTTGAACTCTTGATGAGGAAATGGAACGAGGCCCTACTCAGTAGTTTTAAATGTAGTACAAAAAGCTGGAGGATTCAAGCCTGAGTCAAAGCTTAACCCAAAATTGCACAAGCCAAAACTTCAAAAGTTGATCACAGTCTTCACACGTGTTCCAGTGCACCTCTCTCCAGTGCTGTGCATGGCTGCTGGAGCTTTAGAAATAAGAAACAAAACAGTTTTATTTAGAGAGAGGCACACTTTCTTTTAAGAAACACCAAAGAGAGATCATGACAAAAGCTACAGAAGTGCAGCATCAGGCATTGTTTATGCGGTGATGTTTACACATCAGGCTCAGGAATCGACCCATCTTCCAAATTTTCCCCAGTTACTACCCATCCTGCAATAATAGCCTGTAAACTCAGAGCTGAATTTCCAGAGGTAAAACCATCCCACCTGTGAAATGAATTCCTGGCATTCTTTGCTAAAGCACAATGAGCTATTTAAGCTTTCAGGAGTCTCTTTACTACAGATCTCCTTTCAAAGAGCCTTCTTGACCAGAGTCCTTTGAAAGGATTTCAGAGGGGACCTATAAAAGTTTTAATATGAGCTGCACTCCTGTAAAGAGAATGAAAACCAGAATTAATTTGATTTGATGACTGCAGATTCAAAACAGCCACTGCTTTCTATCCTGCTCAACACCTGATATGGACATCAGACAGAATACAACCAACTCGGCTGCACTCCTGAAAAATGAAGGAACTAGAACAGGAATTTTCATTGGGTTCTATTAATATTTTGAAAGGTTTTGTTCAGAAGTTTTCCAAGTCTTTCAGTTCAGTGTTGCCTTCTTAACAACTAGCTGTCTTTCTCCATAGCTTAAAAACTCTAGCAGTTTCAGCCCTAGTCAACAGCTAATGTCAACATACAATAACAAGAAATAAATCTCTCCCAGCCACTGTTGATGGGCACATCCTATTAGCTTCAGTGCCAAGATGTGAATTAGGCATATTGGGGATATAAGATGCCTTTATGTCTCAACAGTTTTACTTTCAACACAGAATGGGCCATGTACCAGAACAATGGCAGGCACAAAAAGACACAGAAAAGCTGCAGAGAAAGGCAGGCACTCCCTTTTCCTGTCTAGTTTTTAATATTTCTCATTTCCCAGCAGATCAACTTGATAAGTAAAGACAGAGCTTGCTGAAGCAAACTCCTCTCCCTGCCCTTCAAATTGTTCTTCAAGAAAAAAGAAAAAAGAAAAAAAAAACCAAAAGAGAGCTTCAGAAATAAATTTATGTAAGCCTGGATCCTTGTTAGCATTTCTGGAATTGCAATTTTTATATTTCTTTTCTAGGACATCATTCACTAGGATGCTTTAAAGAATATATGCATCTGTGATGAGTTAATTTGGCATTGCTGGGGTTTATAAAATCTAATACAGCAGATGATATTTCTGAGAGACTACAATAGAGACAGAGTATGAAAGATCATCCTGCTCTCTTTTACGCTAGTCATGTTCCTAAATTACTTTCTTTTGGGAAATCAGTCACATCTGTTTCATCAATTAGACCAAGAAGTCAGGAGATAATTGCTCTGATATGCTTCTAAAAGGCTGAGTGATATTTATACAGGAAATCTGAGGCTAATCAGACAAATACCCAAAGATATTTTAAAGAACAGAAAGAGCTCTTGCGAACCTGAGTGAGGTGATCAGATGTCAGTGGTCACTACCTTTCTATACCAAAACTGTGGCACCTAACCCTACAGCCTCCAGAGGTGAGAACCCCTCCCAGGGTTGCAGGCATACACGGCTTCGATTTTTCCTGACAGTGGTACACAGAAAGTTTTGTTTCATTTCCTCACTGAGTAGGAGAGCAAGGAAAGTTCCTGCTTCTTTGCAGAGAGGAAGATACCTGTCATTCACACTCTGCAAGTGCTGGGCTTGTTGCTTGAAGCTTGAATCTGTCTGAGCCTGGTGGAGAACTATTATGCAGAGGACTGATGTCCTGCCAGATGCAACAGTGAGAGAAAACCAGTGCTTGCTCTTGAATTAACTCCTTAGTAAACTAAAGAACCAACTACCAGAAACTCTGTCCAGTGTCATCCAAATAATGTGATAAACTACATAATAATGATCTTTTATTAATATAGTTGTTACCAGCTATGTAATTTTTTGGTTAATTTATCGCTTATTAAACAAACTGCCATTAGTTACCATAACTAATCTATAAAATCCACATGGTCATTTTTATGAAGTCTTCATTCTGAGAATCTGAACTCATGTTACACAGTGAGGCAGGACAGTGAAGTTACAAACCATTCCTACCACAAAAACAAAGGGAATCACTGGAATCACAGACAAGTGATGGTTCCTCTTGTCTATCACCAGCTAAGAGTTTCTGCTAGGCGCAATTCATGCGTGAGTAAGCAGGATTTCCACAACTACCACTGTTGTATTTCCAAGCAATTCAGGCTGTTTGCTTTATTAGCATGAAAAGTAGGAAAGATCACAGCCAAACAGACTTCATGGGTCAGTCCTGAACTCTACGTAGCTGTAATGAGTTAAAATTATATGCTCACTATGCCAGTGTGTTTATCAAAATATCCAGACGTATTTAAATTTTAAAAAAACCCAAACAACAAACCACTTGACAAGAGGATTACTGAACTAATACTCGCGGTACATACACATTTAGCAAAATGTTCATGTAAAAGTTACAGGGTTTCTAGTTGCTTTCTCATCTTAGTCTTAGAAATCACTAACCTGTTATTTTTGGTCTGCAAACTTTAATTATATCTCTTCAAAAGATACACCTTTCCCTGCCGTGACTCGGATTTGAACCGAGGTTGCTGCGGCCACAACGCAGAGTACTAACCACTATACGATCACGGCAAGCTATCAGAAAACTCGAAATTACAGTTAGTTCTTTCCGCTAGTGCTCTCCAAAATTCTATACAAATGGTGCCACCTACAGTTTACACAGAGTTTTAGCAGCAGCTGGTTATAAACGACCGCAGAAGTAATTACATGTTACTACTGCCTTCTCAAAATTGCTTCCAGACTTTTCCTTTCTCTTAATAATTCATGCTTATCAGGATTGCCTAAAAACAGGCTCAGGAGAGTTATAATAACCCTTCTCCTGTCCCCCAAATCTTTTCAAAGAGAACATTCATTTTCCTATTTTATCAGTGGTAGGGAAGGCAAACCCATGACTGGAAAGTCTGGCTGTGTGCTGTAGGGACAGATTTAGGGAAATTAACAAAATATATTTAATTGAAAACTGCATTTGATAACTTGAACCAGGCATGACTCATTCTAATATAAGGGCTTGAGTTTATAGACATCCTTTTCCTTACCTCTGCAACAAGCACAGAACATAATGCCCCTCAGCTTTTCCACAATTTGCATTATCTGCTGTGGAAGGAGGTTGTCAAACACCATATAAGCTGTCTGAGGGGAGTGACCACAGAGCTTCTATCAAGACCATCATTTAGTGTTATACTGAAGCAACTGCTGAGAAGCACATGCCCTTTGTTAGATGTTCATACACAAAAAGATTGAACATTAAAGTAGGCATACAGCAAAAAACTGTTAATTCTCTCAAACACAAAAGCTTTAACAGAGATTGAGCTATGCAACATAAGCAAAGATTATAATGGAGAAAGAGAATAATGCAGCAAGTTCTGGGGCAGCCTGCTCAGAAAATGCAGCCTGTTTTCCTCATGCTCACCCTCCCCATAGTTATATTCATTATTTAATTAAAACACCTTGCCTCACTGCTACACCTGGAGATTACAGCAGCACCACAGTGCCTCACTGAGTCTCTGAAGAAGGAGGAAGACATACAAAGAGGCTTACTAGGTTGTCATACCCAAGACCATTAACATGTCTTTCAACATGCTAAGATGTGGATTTACTCTGGGTGAAGAACTGCACAGTGGGGACTAATACATAAGTAGACTGTGTGAAAGAAACGTCAGACTGGGACTTTGAAAAGCAGACTTAGTAAACAGACTCTGCCCTGCCTCAGTGCCCTGCACACTTGCACTGCCTCGGTCTTAGAGAAAAAGAGCGGTACATCCTGCAAGCACAAGGGTGGGTCCTCCCTGCCACTGCAGCTGCAGAAGGGAAGGAGAAAGTCTCTTTCTTTCTGGTGTTTGCTGGAAGCACATGGAGAAAACCTCTAATAGCGGTTTGTACTGCTGTACCTCACCTTAGAGCCTTGCCTTACGGTGTGCTGTGACCAGAACAGCATTTTGTGGAAGGGTCAGTGTACATTGCCACAGGACAGGATGGCTACTGGTTCCCTGGTCTCCAATCCCTCCATACACAGCTTAGCCCTATGTTTAGGGACTGCATTGCTGTCACAAGCTTGAAAGAAAGAAAAACAGGACCAGAAGTAGAAAACTTAGGTTTGCTGTTGCCTTATAAAGCCATCACACTTAGCAGAAATTAAGCTTAACCATGTAAATTAGCAACAACAACAGCCTTTCAGTTCTTACACCACAGCTGTCTGGAAAGCAGATGTCAGCAGAATAAGCTGCTGAATCTTTGGGCAAGAAAAAGGAACTGGAAAAAGCAACCCACTCTAGCACAGCACACACACATGATCAGCTGTAAGAACTCACAGTATGGGAAGGCCTTTTTCCTTTTCCCTCACCAGCCTCCAAACCCTTTGAATTCTAAAGAATTCTGTGAAAAGTGATTGTCACCTCTGGGTGAAAGCTTTGGTGTGTTACTCCCCAGTAGTCCAAGGACCTTGACTAAACAAGACAAAGAAACTGGATAGCAGCATTTAACAGGCACTAGCAGGACAGTCTATCAAGTGATTTTTGGTTTTGTTGTGTTTTTTGGTTTTGTTTTGCTTTTTTTTTTTTTTTTTTAAATATCATTGAAAACCATGGAAAACTGTGACTCAGAAAGAAGGGTGGTAGATAAGGGTTGAAATCAGGTCTTGGCCATGAACAGGACCGTACTACGAGCTAGTCACTTGCATGTAAGCTTGAGTGCATTTGGAAGATGACATTGACTAGTATCATGAATGCATGGGCGTGTGGAACAAACCCGGAGCAAAAATGATTCAGTAGTAACTTCTCTGAGGTTTCTTGTTATTGTAGACCAGTAGAAGTAAAGCTCTTAAAAGATTTACTTCATTTCCATACTTTGGACCTTAAATAACCTTAGTTGTTGTTTGTTCATTTGATTTTGGATCTTGTTATTACTTTTTACCTGCCCTAAAGTAACAACAGCAACTTCAGTTTTGTTTGGGTTCCTTAGAGCTTCCAAATTTCCTGTAACGACGGAAGTCTAGTAAATATTAGAGATTCAGGTTTCTCTCCATGGTATCCTCCTTCAAAGTAAGGGGATTAAGTTAAAATTACTGAAGGACTCCTTGAGGTGCTTTATAGCATGGGACTCAGGAATTGAAGGAGATTTTAAATGTGTTTGATCTTACAAATCATCAGTAAAATATTTGCAGCTATGATGAGACAGGCTTCTTGCAAGCTCTGGAATCTGTACTAATCTACCATACAGTGTCACCTCCCATAGCAGTCATAGGGGTGCTTTATTTTTTGCAGCAGTAAAATAGGTGTGCTAGATTCCCATAAAAAATTTTCATGTAATTGTTTTAAATCTAGGTCTCAGATAACAAAAAACCACTTCTAGTTCCATCTTGTTGTACAGAGCTTAGAATGGCATCTAATGCACGTTTTGCTAAGTTGAGTCACTCATATACTGTTTTTATTTCAGACACATGAGAATAAAATACAGTTTATAAAAAATAAATGTCATCAAACACATCCATAAATCTTTAGGATCAGTGCACAAATCTTTGAGGTGATATAACAAGCAGTAACCACTGGGTGACAAATCATCATTTCATTAATTGTACTACATTGGTACTACTTTCCACCCAATCTCTATGCATTTTGCCATCTTTTGCATGTATAGTCTTTTTTCTCATTTCTATTAGTAAAATGTTATTACTGTTTCTTTTTTTTTTTCCCCAGAGAGAAAAGTTAGTGAACATGAGCATGTGTTGTGCGGTGTTTGTACAGCTGTATGATTCTCTGCCCCAGAGCCCAGCCTTGCTACCTTTAATGAGGGTCACAGAACAGCTATAATATTGTCACCCACATACATGAGAAGACATTCTAAATATTTACAGCCTTCTTTTTTGAGTTTTGTCATTGCTATTGTTGTTTGTCTTTTTTAATCTAAAAGTAATCTTTCAAAACAATGACTTTCTCTTTAAAGATGTCAGTTTTGGATAGAGTATTTCTCTTGTTCTGGATTGAATCTTTGATCAAAAAAAAAAAGTAATCAGAAGACACTCCTCTCTCTCCCCCCCACCCCTTTGCAGATAGCAAACAGGTACATGTTTAATGCCTGCCTGTAGCAGAAAGAATGTGTTTCTTCCAATCTCAAAGATGAGAGACAAAATACCTCTGTTTAATTTTGAGTGGCAATCTTAATTCCATGATGGCCAGCTAAACGTAAGCCAGCTTGTGCCCAGGCAGCCAAAAAAGCCAACAGCATCCTGGCCTGTATTAGAAACAGTGTAGCCACCAGGGCCAGGGACGTGCCTGTACTCAGCACTGGTGAGGTCGCACCTCAAATCCTGTGTTCAGTTCTGGGCCCCTCACTACATGCATTACTACATTTTGGTGCTGGAGCAGGTCCAGAGAAGGGCAAAAAAGCTGGTGAAGGGTCTGGAGCACGAGTGTGATGAGGAATGTCTGAAGGACCTGGGGTTGTTTAGTCTGGAGAAGAGAAGGCTCAGAGAGGACCTTATTGCTCTCTACAACTACCTGAAAGGAGGTTGGAGTGAGGTGGGGGTCAGTCCCTTCTCCCAAGTAACAAGCGATAGGACAAGAGGTAACAGCATCAAGCTGCACCAGTAGAGGTTTAGATTGGATATTAGGAACAATTTCTCCACTAAAAGCATTGTCAGGCATTGGAACAGGCTTCCCAGGGAAGTGGTGGAATCACCATTCCTTGAAGTGTTCAAAATCTCATAGACGAGGTCCTCAACGGCTTAGTTTAGTGGTGGACCTGGCAGTGCTGGGGTAATGGTTGGACTTGATCTTAAATTTCTTTTCCAACCTAACTGATTCTATGATTCTATGACTCTCAGAGTAATTTCATGCAGTTCAAATGTCTCTTCTGACCACATGATAGAAAAGACTTGGGTTCTAGGTCAAAGCTCAAAACTGGCTTGGCACTCTTTTTAAACTGCTTAGTTTAAATCATCACCAGTTTGCAGAATGATCTTGAATAAATATTTTTCAATGGTTATTGCAGTTTGTATGCTAGGCAGTTGTCCACAGCAAAACAGTTTGGGATGTACAAGTAAAAGTTTCTTTTAGCAATGTTTTTCCTGTTAGAAATAGAATTCTGGCATTTTCTGTGTTTGGTGTTTTGTTCCTGGATGCCTTCAGGCAGGAAAGCCCATTCCCACACACATGCACATGAATGATTTGTCTCAGTAAAAATAAACCAGAATTTATTACTGGCTGACAAAATTTGGCTTCAGGCTCTTTGTTATTAAAAATATAACAGATTAAAGAGTTTTTGATGCAAAAATAGTAAGGACATTAAGTGAAAGTATTTGTAGGAAGCACAGTCATCACACAGACCACAGAAGCTGTTTTGAAGAAATAATGCACAACTGGAGTTCTGATGCTGTCTAGACAGCAACATCCAACATGCTTGTTGGGGAAGGTGAACATCATGGTATACCCACTTGTCAGTTTTCATTACAGACTTAACTTATTATTTAAGTTAATAAATTTAAGTTCACAGCATTTACAATTCCCATCTTCTCTGATAGTATTTTTAATGAACAGGAAAGAAGGGGAGAGATGACATTACATTTAAGTGTTACAAACCATTCAGGATAGCATATGGAGGCTTTCTCTGCTCCTTTGGACTACTGTCATCATTTGCACAGTCTGAAGTCCTGGTGTGATGTATATAGACAATTCTAATTAGACAGTATTTTACAATTGCAAGGCACTGGGTTTTTACTGCTACATGCATGCAGGACATTCAAACAGTCTCTGCTGAAATGATTGCCGACTGCCATTGGTTCAGCATTGTCATTACTCCACGTGGGCATACCAGCTGTATGGACCAAAAGCCACCCGACTTCCCAAAAGCAGGGTGTCCTCCCTTTCTCTGAGCTGCAAGGAACACTCCCCACATCTGAATGAGCCTTGCAGAGCCTTTTGTATATCATGAATGAATTACTCAGCAGATCTCCCACCTCCTGCCTTGTGGGGACCTTTCACCATAGTTCAGCTTTGACCCCACAGTAAAGAGTGAACATTAAAGCCATGGAAGGACGTACATGGGGGGTGAGGGAATGTCATGTATAGCTGCAGGTAAGACAACCTGCTCCTCTTTCTGCTTAAAGGGTTGTCATTTTACTGAGCGTTTGACACAGAGGCAGTACACTGAGGCAGCTTAGACTTTCACTATGGCAGGATTATAGAGAAGTCAGGGTTTTCTCTGTTGGGTATGTGCTTGCCACTTGGCTATGGTACCTTTCTCAGGCAGATTCTACACTGAACTTCATTTTAATTTGTGTATAGATGGAAAATGCAATTAGTGCTCATTAGAAGTAAAGCCTTGGTTGGAAAGGCTCTTCAGAAATTCATTAGACAGCTCTGCCAACAGTAAGTAGTTTTTTCTCTTCTGTTAACATTATTTCTATTTTTTTTGTGTGTGTGATGTCCTACACAAAGATTCCTAGACAAGAAAAGTCACCTTGGGATTCTAATTTTTCTTTGCATTTAAATACATCCATGCTATGATGCTTTTCTTTTGCTTTATGCTTCCCCATAATCAATCATGATGGCTATGCAAATGTCTAGTATTCTCCCTTTACCAACATCACATAACTTTTCTTCATGAACAAATTTCTCCCTGTGTTAATATTTTATTCTCTTTCCTGTCGGGTTTTTTTTTTTTTTTCCCCTTCCTGTAGATTTCAAGTTTCTTTCAGGTAGCCAGAGACCTAGAGTGAATGAAATGCTTCAGGCATTCTTCTGCCAGAACTCCCTGTTTGCTTACAGGAACAGCAATATTTCAAAGCTAGCAAGGCCACATCAACAACCATGAATGTTTAAACATTTATAGCACAAAGCAAGCAAGTGACAAAACTAAAATCTTTAAAGTAACAAAATCCCATACCATCAGCATTACTTATATCCAATCATGATCGTGTACTAGGTCTTACAACACAACTTCTGTTTCAATGAATTGAAAATTGTAGATGGCTGGCATTCACCTCACTTTGCACAAATTTCAGCCAGAGGAGTACTCAGGTCAGCATTCGAACAAAGCAGATGCATCTCTCCTCACAAAATTCCAAACTCTATGTAGTAAATTCAATCTCCTACCCTGTTATCCAACACTTCTGTTATGCAGCCCAAGCTTGCACTGGCATTCCTTTCTGCCAGTCTGTGGTACAAGTGAATGTGTCACCTGTTGTTCCTTTATTTTTTAACTTTATCCTTGTGCAAAATTCTCCATCTCACTGGATACTCATGCGGGTTGTATTCCTGCAGCTGAAGATGCTCTCATTGGGAATTTTTGATTCTTGCTCTTTAAAATTTTTGTGTACTGTACTGAGAATAAGAAAGCTCTTAGGATGTTCTGTTAATGTCAAACACATGTTCTTCTTAACTATAAGCAGCACATAAACACAACTTCCCATTTAACATTCTGCTGCTAGTTAATTAGTTGAGGTGCATCCAAGGACAGGATTTTTTGTATACATGATATTCCTAAAATATTCATTTTTTTACAGTAATGCAACAATACACTTTCACCTGAAGCCAGGAGACTACCACATGTGTTCAAACAGTTGCAAACCACATGGCTCATAGGGTAGCTGTTAGGCAGCTTTGGAGTTTGTTCAGCACCATGCTCTCTTTTCTGATGAACAAAAGAGGAAATGCCTTATTAAAAGCCAGGATTTGCCATTCCTTGCCACTGTGCTGGATTTTGACTTGCTCTTGGTGGTTGGTTCATCTTCCTATGTGGCAGCATTTTCTGTGAGTTTACTGTTGCATGGTAGGCAAGTTTGCAGAAAATACCCTTTTGCAAAGAGATAAACCACACCTCACATTCAGTCAGTGGCTTGTAAACATCAAAGGAGAACTGAAACTCCTCACAAGAAGATAATAATGAGCAAGGCAATCAAACTAACAAAACTGAGCTACGGTGTGATAACTTTTTAACATGCTAACTCTTGTTAGACCAAACATGTCTTGATAGCAGTTTTCAGCTACACATTCATTAACAAAGCATGTATTTGACCAGTCTATCTTTATCGTGAATGCTTTCTAGAAGTGCTGAAAAAAAGCATTAAGGAGATAAAACATTAGGCTTGGTGTACTCCTGTGAGACCAGAACTGGCACAGTTCATACCCTCCTGTCAGTCTGGGAGGTCATGCCTTCAGCTTTTAAATCCCAGGAGCTATTCCAGGGGAAAGCTTCACAAGCTTTGAGATGCGTTGATCATTATAGCTCTAATCTTCCCCACCCCATCAAAGGAGGATGAGCATTATCCTCCATACACCTTTCTGGTGGAGCAATTTGCCCCATGTTTCCACAAATGGAAGGGATGGAGTCACATGGTTATGTATTTTCAGATGTAAGAAGTTTTAAATCCTAGCTTGCCAGACTTTCATGGCATTATCAGTGCTGAATATCGGCACACGGCACCCCCAAGACTTTAGAGTATATCCACCTCATAAATCTTTTTGTTTCTATAAACAGAAGTGGTTTTTATTTCTTCCACCATGAGGCATCAGCTAATCTGTTTGTGCCATTTGTGAGGGGAGCAGGATACAGTGGGCCACAGGATAGCACTGGAGTATATTATCCTGCAATCGGTGTGTGGGGTATCTCCAGCCTAAATTTACAGGCTGTGTTGGGTTTTAGCTTGTAGAGCCACAGAATCACTGGCCTGAAAGTAGCACAGACTGTGTGTGAGCAGGTGCTGCCTGCAAGGTGAGGTAGAGCTCGGAACAGCACCAAGGCAGGCTGCAGCTCCAGTCACATCATCAGAAAATTGTAGGTACTGGTTCTGCTACAACCTGCTGCAGGAGTGAGAGCATTACAGCAAAAGAGAGGAAACACTGAAACTGAAGGCTGGCTGAGGACGGAAGACTCAAGAGTCATCAAGGACAAATTCAGATAAGTAAGTTGTTAGAAATGAAAGCCTAAGTCAAGCACAGTTCCCACTCATGAAACTGGAATATAATGGGATGCTTTTTTCAGGGAAAACAGGAAAAGGATGTCCCCAATTTTCAGATACACCCCTTAGGTTAGATAATATCTATCCTTCTGTTAGCAAATTCTTTATCATTCCTGTGCATTGCAATAAGAGCATACATCTTATACCTACAGAAAATATGCATTTTCTGAACTTATGAAACAAACCAATTCCTAAGGTTCAGTTTTGTTGATGAAGATCAGCTCCTCTTGTTGTCAAGGAGTATGGAATAGTTGCCCTGATTCGTCTGCCATTTCCATGTCTCAGGGAATGTGAATTCATGCATTACTACTCACTCTCTAGTCGTCCCTCTCCCCATTACTCTCTCTTTCCCCATTAGCCTAATTATTTCATGTACTTGTTTCATCCTGTAAACCACTATGTATTCAGAGGATTACTCAAAACGAGACAGTCTGTAAGGAAGTATGTTCACATTATTGTACCAATTTACCTCATTTGATTATTGCAGCAGATTTTGATAGTGTTTACTTACTCATGCGTATGTATCCAAATGGGACAGATGGACGTAGGATTTATGCAGGGGTTTGTTCCGACACAGCTGAGGAGCATGATCTTAGCCTAGGTCCTGTACCAGGCCCTAGCAAATACATGAACACAGGGAGCTGAAAAGAGGATAAAAAGAGCTTCTTTTTTTGTTAAAGCCTAGATCAGTAGTGATGTGAATTGATAGAACAGATGGTGAAATATTTCTTGCCCTGTCTATGAGCAACTTGTCTGAATATCTGGTCATGTGTCCATGATGTACATACCATGGCCATTGCCTGCAAAGGATCTGTGAGCTGTGAGTGCACCTGGACTGTTCAAATTAGCTCCAAAACATAAATGCCTGAGTTTTGTATGGTGGATCAGTATTTGTCTCCTCCTACAGCCAATGCAAACAAGCTGAGAACTCAACTCTGCATTGCATGCTAACCTGATAAAACCATGTTTGACTTCCATGCTGGATCATGAAGCAGATTTTATTGCCAGGTGACCTAAGTGGTACACAGGGCTGTATCTCCAGAACCAAAAGCTGACAGCAGTACTGTGTCTGTGTACCACAACATTGCTAAGGACAGGGACAGAAACAGCTGTTTCTGATTACACTCACCACTCATTTGCACCCTAACAGAAGTGGGGTTAAAAGACCTGTCCTGTAACAGTACAGACTTCTCTGACTTTTTGCCTTACTTAAATATGATAGTTGTGTTGTTTTCAACTGCATCAGAAACCCCTTACTGACTTCTGCTTCACAAACGAGAACTTCCGAAAAGGGAAGAAGAAATCACATTGTTCATGCACAAGGAAGATTGTGCCTTTCCAACAGAGCTTGTTGTGAAAAGTGTTTCTTAAGTTGATGCCTTTTTCACATGTAGGCATGTCCTAAATTCCTTTCTTTTTACTACAGCCTGCAAACATATTTCCTATTCCCCTTCTCCATTACATCAGTGTGTACAATAGTGGTGAGTTCAACATCTCCAGGGTTTTCGTTATTTGTATTAAAAATTGTATTAAATAGTATTTAAGTATGATTTTAAGGTTACTCATATATTCACTTTCTTCTCCTATTTCTATTATAGGGCTTGAAGCAAAAGATATCATTTGGAAAATAAATTTATAATGGCCTGGTTCACATACAGAATTAAATTATGCCAAAAAAACAGTCACCCCAAACCAGCAATTTTTACTTCCAGTATTTGAGTTTTATTTAGTAAAGAATCAGACAATAATCTTTTCCACTTAACACAAGGGTTTGATTTTTTTTTCCCCTCACTATATAATTTGCACTGCTTTGCAGATGAAAAATAAAATAAAATACAGAGTCTGCAGAATTATGGAAAATGCTAGTTACTATGCCAAGGAATGACTGAATAAAGTTCTTTGGACTTGCTTATTATTCTTGCCATGCTTTACTGAGTAAAGTAGAAAACACATTTTTCAGTTCTAAAAGATGAAGTGTCTTGTGTTCTTTAAAGCATCTTACGTTATTTCTGTACAGAGAGTGTTGAGTTCTCATACTCAAGCTGCCCAATCTCTCTAAAAAGCCATTTATCTTTAAAATATTTAAAAATCTATTTTCACGTAACATATCCTGGAGCTTTACTTACACAACATTCAACTTTGACCATTTCAGCTAGTTTTTAATGTTGTTTGAAGATCAAACAAGGTTTAACCAATCAATCAGTACTAGATATAGAGGATTTATCTGCAACAACACTGTGCTGTTTCTTTAATACCTTTCAGTAACATAAGTGCTTACATCCTAATAGGTTTTTAGCTTAAGATCTAATCATCCACTCTTGAATTAAGATGCTTGAATGAAGCCAACTCATTTGGAACTAAGCACTTTAATGTCAACAGAGACATATGGTATTGAGACTGAATTACAAAGGATCTCTTCTGAGCCATCTATTACGGAAGCAAGACTAAGACCCCAGCATTATTATTAGTTTACTCATTTATTTGCAGCAAATAATTGAGAGTAAGATCTTAAGAAAGTGGAAATGGTCTAATAATTGCAGTCTGGTGGTATAGTACATTCCCGTGTGCACTGATTAAATCTCCCCCATCCATACTCTATGGCTCTGTGCTCATCTGTAAAATCCCCTATTGAAACAGAAAGAAACAAACAAAATGTACAGTGCAACAACTCTAAATCAGTGATTAGAATTCTAAGTTATGAGCAGTTATGTCCTCTAACATTTATTAAGAACTCTAGACATTTCCTTGCCCTGTCTTATTCTCCAACAAAAGATTTAAGAAAGTGTTCATTACATGAATTATGGCAACTAATAACACTGGCCATCAAATATAAAGGTAAGAGCAGAGGCTTCATTTTGTTCTGAAGCTGTTTCACTCTAGTCTCAACATGCTGCTGAGATAAACATGATAGAGTCCTCTCCTGCAGTATCAGTATTAAAAACTGATACAGACATCCACATGTTTGTGTTTCTGGAACAAAAAGACCAGAACAAAAGGAAAGAAGAAACCAATACAAAGTGAACCTGAAAGTACATTTTCTGAGACAATAAGGTTATTGCTGCAAAAAAGTTATGTTTAAATATCATTGTGTGGCTGAGATTAAACACAAAGTTTTCTTATAATGCTAACAGATCTTCTGCTTACAGTTGTAAGGAAGATATGGTTAGATAATAAGGTTGCATTATCTTTTTAAGCCATGCACTGCTAAGGGCTTCAGCAGACAGTGATTGTCTCTCTGAAGTAAATGCGATCTATCGCATAAATGAATTCCTACTCTTGGCTCAGTACAACTGTAACATGGGCTGTCATTGGAGTCCATGTGCTTTCCCACTTCAAAGGCACATTTGATCCAAAAGGCAGAACTGCTTCCTTGGTGCCACTGCAATAAACACCTGGCAAATATGATTATAGAGGTAAAAAGACACAGTGCAATTCTAACAGAAACATCAGCCACTCAGATCCTGAGAAGGGCTGGGAATGATTTTCCTTCCTCCCTGTACAGCAGACTGTACAGAAGAACCATGTGAATTGAATATCCTGATCATGCATTAGATATTTATTTTCTTAAGCAGACTTTTCAGCATTGCAAGTTTAAGAGACTTCCTGTCTTTCTGATTATAGAGAACTTCCTGTAAAGGTTTGTTGATGTGGACAGAACCACTTAAAATCAGCTTTATTTCTGCTAAATAGTACATAAAAGTATACTCTTTCGCTAACCGCTAGAGTTCCATTTTGATGTTGGAATGCATGTTATTAACTACCTGGGAAGCAGAAAAAGTATTTTAAAAATCGCACTTACTCCCAAAAGCTCTGCAAAGCAGATTGTCCTGTTGAAAGTGTTGCAAAGCAGAAAGGCTCATGTAATTGTGTAAATGCAGCCATTATGAAAACAACTTTAAGATTAGTCTGCATTACAGTACAGCACAGCACAGATTATTAAAGCCTACCTGAAAAATTCCCTTTGCATTTCTCCCTGTATACACACTGTTCTGGTATTGTTTTGGCTTAATTGTTTTGTTTTAGCTTACTTTTCATCATTTCCAAAGCATATATTTAAGATAGATCATGAGCTGTCAGCTAAGTCTCACTGCGGTCACACCAGGGGCCTGGCTGCAATTAGATGCTGTATGAGCCAAACCGTGAAGCCAGGTCCCATCCTCCATTTGTATCCAGAGCAAGTAGCACAAAGACTTGCATCCCAGAGAGAAATGTGGCCTTTGGCATGTACCAGTTCGGCAGAGCTGATACTTCTGCCAAGAGAGGGGCAAAGGATGAAGAATGTAGCAGAAAGGAGAGCTTGTTTTCCTGAACTTCTCCACAAAGAACTTGGGGAATTTTGCACAGCTTCAGCCAGGAGAGATCATTTTCTGTTCTGATTTCTGTCTTGTATGGGTAGATTACAACACTGAAGTGTACTGTGCCTAGCAAACCTAAATTTAAAAATGAACCATGGAGACAGCTGACATTGTGAGTGTTTTCTCTCAGGTGACAAACTGTATCAGGGCCCTTTGGAAGTTTTTCTCTCAAGGAACAGAAACAACATTTTTAGTGAATGAAAACAGCATGGACAATTGTATCAGTTCTGATACAACTGTATTCTGTTACTGAATTCATGCATAAAGGCTTTATAATATGTGGTGTACAAATGAAGGCAAGGCATTTGTAAGGATACAGGAGAAATCTGTGTTTCTGTGTTTCTGATTCTCTCTTTGAAGAGAAACTTGGATTTCTTCACAGTCTAATTTTTGTGTACTAATTATTTGAGAGGTTATGGGAGAGATTAATGCTAAAATAAGGAGGAGGGAGAGAACAGACTTGAGGGGATGAATAGCAGCTGTGGTGAAAAAATCTACCAGACGGTAATTGCACAAGTCCTTAAATATCCAGAACTTAATCTGAAACCCTCTCTGGTGCAGAAAGGCATGTGACAGAAAAGCATGGTTTCAGCATCACCAGGCAGTCTTTTGTTCACTTGCGCATGGTGGCAGTCGCTCAGAAGTACACATGAGGGGCATCGGCATATATAGCATCAGCTATAAAGAAGGCAATGGCACATGGTGGTACTAAGCCAACACAGACAAACTGAAAGCATGGCAAAACAAAAAAGCATTACCCCTTGGACTAAGTTTCCCACCAAGACCCACCTGCTAGCTTTTATGTAGGAAAATAATACAGTGTGCTGTCCTCAAAAGATCTCAGGCAACAGTGAAAATACAATAGGACAACTTTTGGGGACAGTTCAGTTTTTAACAATTCTTTTGTTAGTAGATGATTCACTAAGAGAAACAACACAAAGTCTTAAAAAGTTAACTTGTTGTGTGAGCCTTGTGTAAAAATGGACACAAGTTAGTTGTTACTTTTAAAGGAAAAGGACCATGTGGCCCTTTTCAGTTTATTCTGAAACACAGATTAATTGTAAAGATAGTCGTAGGTACTTCCATTTAAGATTTTAGAGCAGAATATATTACCACTAATAAACAAAAACAGACCCTAACCTCTGAAATCAGAATACAGCCTCTGAAGGAGGAACGAGTAACTTCATACAGTAAAAGTCTAACTATGACAGTATTTAAAAGAAATAGAAAATACATTCCATAGCGAACATCCACGATTTTAAATTTTTTTTCCTTGCCAGTCCTTACATGAAAAAGGTTTTGTTCCTTGCAAAAGCTTGCGCTCCTTTCAAGCAATGTTCTGTATTTTGCTGCAATTCTCCTGAGTCACCACTTGAGGGTCTCTAAGATTCTTGTGTCTCATATTTGCAAATCAGATTTATATTCACATTAAAGCTATTGCTTATGTTAAAAAGAAAACTTTAGGTAAAATATCTGTGTACTTGTTATCAGTAAGAAGTGGTTATAACATCTACAGAAGATCTTACTGCAGCAAATTATTATTATATTTTGAGAAGGTGTAACTAGAAGATGATAATTTACAGAGCAAAAAATTCACAAAATGGAAATTATTTTTTTTTAAGTAAAAATATTCACAGTGATGAAAATCACCGGTTTTCTGCCTTGCTTACGCAGAGGATACTTTCATTCTGCTGTTTCATTATCTGCACAATGTGCCTCTAAAGCACAGATTTCATCTGTCCTACACACAGAACTGCCCTGGACAGCAAAAGAAATAAGAGCAAATATATGTATCATCAATGAGAAGGACAATTTTACCCAGAGTTTTTGCTGATTTAGGATCAAATATGATCATACTTGTAGTGCTTACGCCCTACTCCCAGCTGTAGCTCCTGAGAGAGCTCTGGAAAAGTTATCATTTTCCTACTTGGTGTTGCTGCAAATCAGACTGAGGAACTTCAGCACAGGCAAGCTATAAGCAGATTAACCCCTTTTTTCAGAGTACAGTTATAGGCAGTAGATGTGTGATAACAACTCCAAGGTCGTGTGGGAATGCTACGTTTGGTTTCAGAGCAGAATAGCCATGTTAGCCAGGCACAATGCCATACTGATGAAGGAACTCAGCTTCCAGTTCAGTGAAAGCTGAGGAATTACTGTACTATATTGCATTATATGGCAAGGGAATGCCATTTGCTTCCAAGCATGTGCTCAGACAACTGATTTTGCCCTTTGAAAGGTATGTTCTTATTTTTTCTTCTAAATAGTGACCGAAGTAAAAGGTCTTTTTAGTTGAAACTGTTTAGTTGAAGAGCAAGATCCAAGCCAAAGGACTTGAAAGTGGAGTCAAACTGAATGATAAGCCAAACCAACTGCAAAATGGAAAAGAACAATCACTAGCACAAACCTACATCTTTATCTTGCTGAAATATGTTTATATATAAATATGCACGTATGTCATCACATAAACAAACAGAAGGATTTGCAAGTTTCACAGTTCTTGTGCACTGTTGTGAGTGATCCAGAGGAAAGACACTCATGACACCTCATAAAACCTGGTTTTTTTTCAGATGTTTCTACTACTAAACAGTTGCTTCATTGCATAGGCATGGTACTGCATGCATAGCAGGGATCTAATGCAGGCACAGAAAGCTGAACTTTTTGCTTTCTCAGATAAATGAGTAAAAATTGGATAAACCTACAGCATACTGTTTCTGTAGAGTTCCAGTAGTCCCTTTGCCTACGTTGTCTACTTATCTACTTACAGTCTTTGCAATGCAGAAACAGTTACTCAAACCTCATACCAGGAGACTGTGCTCAGCTGGCGTGTGTGTGCTACGTAATATAGACACTTTTGTATTAGTAACACTTTCATTGTCTGTAGAAAATATGTACCAAATAAGAACCAAAATAAGTACCAAGTAAGAACCAAAATAAGGTTCTTATTTTCTAATCCCAAGAAATCTAAAGTTCTTAGTCATAAGGACATAAGATGTGTTGTAGCTATTATCTGTAACCACAAACACAGAGAGGTGTTTGGAAATCCATTGAAATGTAGAAAGCACTTGCCAACAGGTTACTGTATTATGTCTTGGTCAGCGTTCTTTTGTATTTCCATGTACTAAAATGGAGGATATTATGCCATTAAGACCAGAAAACAATATTAGAACTCAGCAATTGCTGAAAATGATCTATCAGCCCAGATTTGTTTAAACAAAGCTGGTATTCATCCACTGGGAAAGGGAAGTGCCATGTTGCATACGCATGTGTGCATATGTGCATTTTAATGAGGAAAGGCCGTGAGAAATTGCTAAAATTTGACACAAACAGAAACATTTATCTTGCATTCTCTTGGGATGTCTACCTGGGGCAGATATCTAATGAGCATTATAAATAAAGCACTGCAGATGCTGTGCAGACACACATTTCTTCAAGTGCTGGCAGACCTGTACGTGCAACAGAATGCTAAAGTACAGGAGAAGCAAAATCAGATGTGGGGTTTGACATTACTTTTTATTTACTTGTTTTGATCCATCTGCCTTTCCTTCTTTAGCCAGTAAAGATTTGGCAACAAGTCTGCACCACAAATGTGTCTGCTCAGCCCTTAGTTTTCAGAAGCACCATTTTAACCTTCTCCTTTGACTATCTAGCCATTTGACCTCTCTCCTGTTATATTTTTTCTGATTATTTTGTGGCTTGATAAGGAATGCTGAATGCCCCACAGTCAGTCTTTTGCAGGATCAGGCCATTCCTGTGTTCTGTGGTAAGAAAAAAATTTCAGTCCCACATTCATTGATTCAGGAATCTCATTTTACTTCACCATCCCCGCTGCTGAACACAAAATATCATATTCTCCATTTTTATATTCTTTTCAGGATAGACAACTCCCTTCTTGCTAGGTTGAGTGTTTCTCTGAGAAGCATAGGATTGTATCCGCAGAGTAATATTGTGGTCTCAAATAAATTAAAACAATTTCATTTATGTTGACATTTTGCTGGAGAAGTTGAGAGTCCTTCTAGTCCTTCCAGTCCTTCCGCATTTTTTAGAAAACAGAATTATCCTTCTATTCTCAATGTTTTTTCACAAAATCTTCCATCTTAAGAAATGTTCTTCATAGCCTGCCTCATAAACAGAAATTAGCTTTATAACCTCTCCAGCGATGACCAGCATTTAGGGAGATAACTTTAATATCCACAGGACCAAATATGTCTCCTTATTGCTTGAAAATTATCTGAACCAGAAAATTCTATTAATGTTCACACACAGTTTAGGTCACAATCTCACTTTCTTCTGCCAAGCTTTATGCTGAGCAACTGCAAAATGCTAGCTCTGTTTGTCCTTGGGAAATCTTTATTTTGAGGTTTACCAAATCTTGGCAATTCCTCTTTTAAATATTCCATTTTACCTAGCGGAACATTCTAAAGAACATTACTGCTACATGGCACTTCCTTACCTTTCTTCCAGTTTATCTCCACCAGTTTACCTGTCAGTGAAACATCCACATTCCCATTAATTTTCCCTGATGCTACAGTTGCACAGCACTCCAAGTGAAGACCAAAACATGGGGCTTTAAGGCTCCTTCACAGAGAGGGTGTTATGATTTCCTTCCGCCCTTCTCAGCTCCCCACACAGATGACTAGACAAGCATACTGACGGTTCCCATTTACTGAACTGCCAGACATGGAAAGTACAACATGGGGGAGCTATGTCAAACAGATGACTTTTTTCCAGAGTAGGAAAGACTGTCATCTTTATTTTGCTTGTTCTATCAAAAAATCAGTGTGTGCCTGTTTTCTCTTCTTACCACAGTTAGCATCCTTCCTAAAACACAATCTGTCCTGTTACTTTTACTTGCAGTATGCTAATTTATTACTTCTTGTTTCCCATTCCTCTGGTAGAAAACATCACTCAGTGGAACTAGAATTATGTGATCAAACAGTTCTTGGTTACACCAGAATCTAAACTGCCTATCATTTCCCTGATGTTTTGGCTTCTCCCCCCACTCAAAAAAACCCTCCAAACCAAACCAACCAACCAACCAACCAAACCTGAAATTTCTGCATACATGTATTCGGAAATTATGAAAAAAATCTCTGTTTGCCTTCAGTCACTGATTCATTCATGATCTTCTTTTTTCAATTCATCCTCTGCCCTCATATCACACATCACCCTAAAAATCTTGCTTGGAGCATGAGATTTACAGTTCAGACAAATTGTTCTCAGGGCAAACACAGAGAGAGAATAAGCACTTGGGAGGAAATGTTCAAAGGAATAATGTGTGGACAAATTAAACGAAAAGATGAAGGAGGGAAATATCTAGGAAATGGCAGACAGAATCAAAAGAGGAAAAATGCATATTAATTTTCAGAGACCTCTGAATCTGCCTAAGGTTTCTAGCTTTATGAAACTACAGTACTAAAGTTTGTGCACTAGGCCCTGAAAGATTTCTGTCTAACTGCTTATTCCACATGAATTCTTTAGTGCTTATAAGCATACAAGGTCTGAGGAAACACTAGCAAAGATATGAACATGAAACAAAGATAACAGAAAAAAGGAACAACATAATACTTTAGCATGTTAAACATTTTTTTGGGGGGGAGGAGCTAAGCAGAATGAAGACAAGGTCATGATTACAGTAGATGATCTGTGTCTGGTTTTGATTGCACAGTAGAGGAAGGACAAACAAATGGCTGTAGGTGCCATAAAGCCACTGAGGTGGTGGGGTCCTTGTCCTGTAAAAGGCTGATCCTGTAAGAGGCAGGACCAAGGCTGGTTCAGCTGGGAGAAGGGATGGATTTGGGAGCACCCAACAGCATCCCTGGCATTGATGGTAGAGGATTGAGCAGGTGCAGCCATGCTCTACACAATCATTAGTGGTAGGAGGGCAAGAGGTAGCGGTAGCACAAGTTGAAACATGAGAGGTTCATGCTGGAGATGAGGAAAAGCCTTTACCCCATGAGGACGTCCCAGCAGTGAGTCTGGGGCCCAGGGACATTGGGCTGTCTCCTGCACTGGGGGTTTCACACCCTAACTGGGTGAAGCCCTGAGCAGCCTGCTCTGAGTCCATGGCTGAGCCTGCCTTGAGGGACCCACTGTCCCTCCCAGCCTCCCTGAGTCTGCCATTCTGTGATTTATTACTGGAAAACACAGGTGGGGTACCTGGATGTCTCCAGCTCCAGGTTCCTCCCTCCCTCCCTCATCCCTTCACACAAGTTCTGAAAACAAAAACCAAATGAAAAACCCATGAGGTTATTAGTTAGTCTTTTCTTAATTAGACTTAGATGGCAAGAAACAAATCACCTGGACTCATTTAAGCAAATGCACAGTAATTAAACTAGGAAGCAACCATGCAAGAATACTTAATTATCAGAATTCTGAAGATCTCACTTAGCAAAAAAAACTTGCACAAAGTCTGTGGCAAGGATCAGAAGCCTCCATTTTAGGGCATGTAAAAAACTCTGAAAGCTGACTATTACAAGCAGTAGACACAGGAGTGTCTTTCCAAATAGAGCACAATGCACAAAGACAAGCTCTGTTTCTTCATTCATGCTGGGTTGTACATCTTTATGAAACTTCAAGGATCAGCACAAGCATTGTGCATTTAGTCACAAATACATGATTTTAGAAACCCAAGCACTTCCTCTCCCTCATGTAGACGCACATATATGAGCGTACATGCATGTATATATGAATAAACATATGTATACATTCATGTGTGTACACATACATACATGTTCCAATACATACATGCATATATGTATTTGTATATATACATATACCTATATAAATATATATTA
>NW_009936809.1:34186-35389 GCF_000696875.1 Nestor notabilis
ATACACACACATACACATACTGGTCATTTTAGAGAGAGACATATAACAGCTCTGTAAAGACATCTCTTAGATGATCCAGATGTTCAAATGCTCAGTCTGGACCTTAGCTCAGATCTGCATAGAGTAGCTGCTGAGCCTTAGAAGGGGGTGAAAAGGACTTTTTCAGTGATTTGAGTTATGCTTGAATACTCAGGTGCCTATAATTTCACAGGATAAGTTAGCTGCTCAGAGTTGCAGGACAAGGAAGTAGTCATCTACCATAAACACCTTCAGAAAACCTCTCATTTCTGGGGATTGGAAAGAATCGTAGTACAGGTATTGGCACACCAACCCTGAATCACAGTGAGATTTTGCTGAATCCTACAGCAGGTAATTCAGACAGTAATACAACTGCTGTGCATTTTGTCCTGGGTTTGGCTATAACAGCCGTTTTTCTCCTTAGTAGCTGGTGCAGTGCAGGACAACTTTCTCATTGAATGTGTTCACAAGGCATGTATATAGGTAATAAATAGTATAAATGTATATGAGATGGTATAACTGAAAATCACTAATGTGAGGAGGTTTGCCTTGCAGGTGTAGTAACTTAAATACTTACAGAACACTGATGTTCTGCAGCTGTTTTCATCCTAGAGGCATCACCATGTGGTGCAAGACGTTAGCTGCTAACACCTTTTTCTCTGCTTCATTTCCCTCTACGTGGTACTATGTGCACAAATGGGTTATGGTTGAAGCCAGCTTATGCCACTACCCTATCAGACAGGACAAGGGGAACTAAGAATAGATGGCGTAAAGCAGAGCAGCCTTAAGCCTGCCATATATGAAACTGAAGATGTGACCACCAGCTAGCTGGATTACCTTTTGGCTGAAGTATCTTAAATCCATTCTGGCACTTTTCCACTCTGAGCTGACTGAAGCATATTTTGTTACAGTTTAAGATCTTAAGGTGCTATAAAGCCTCTCAAGAGAAGCAACTGTTCCCTTTGAATTTTCTTTACATTTCATTATAAATAAAATGGACTGAAATCTGTGCTAGGTCTCACAATGTCTGTTTTGTTGTATAGAGATGTACCAGGTAATCTGCAATCCTACCCCAAAAGGATGGAGAAAGTTCCCTAGCTTTTTGATATTATTTCACATGCAGTTATACACAGACATCTTTTTTTTTTTTTAATCATTCTCTTTTTTCTTTCTTTTTCTTTTTTT
>NW_009936810.1:0-14543 GCF_000696875.1 Nestor notabilis
AGGGATGTGCGGAGCGCATCTGAGCGCTGGGTGGCTCCGGGACCCTGCCCCTGCTGGGGCAGCGGTGCTCTTATCTGGGAGAGGGGATGTCCAGAGGACGGCGTGTCCTTTGCGATGCGGATTGGCACGATTGGGGGGGAGGTGAATATCGGAAAGCTGCTAGAACACGGTCAGGGTTGGGGATTTGAGCTGAGAGGCTTTGGCAGGTGGAATTTTCCCCCCGTGTTTGTGGGGAGTGATAGTGTGAAGAACTGTCAGGACCCGTTCTAGCTTTGTCCCTTGTGAAGGAGAAAGGAGGAGAGAGGCCTGCACAGGCTTCCAGAGAGACAGCATTGACGCTGCATGGGCCTGCATTGGGAGCTTTGGGATGCTGATTGTAATCTTTTAACGCGTTATAATGTTTCATTGCATTATCATGGGTTACTGTTTTGTTTCTTTCTGCTGCTGTATATGTTCTTGCCGTGCTTCTGCATGGCAATTCTGCAGTTAGATTTTTCTTAGGTAAACCCTTAGAAGACAGGAGTTCACTGGTTTCTTCATGCCCCAAGGTTTTCAATGTTCGTTGCATAGATGGTGAACAAGTGGAGGTGTTGCTTTGGGAGCTGCTGCAGTGATGTCATGATGACATCGGTGCAATGCATGAAAAGGCAGCAAGAGTCTAGAGCAATCTTTACCATCTGTGCTTGCTTAGTATTGCTGTACTTGGTTCCATAACTGCAACTTGTGAATAGAGTGCAGTTAAAAGTACGTGCTAAAAGTATAAACTCATGATATAAAAGTATAAACACTCAAGATATGTTAAAAGTATAAACTCATGATCATGTTATCTCAACTTTTTTTTTTTCTTGACTGAGGAAATCTCACTGAAATAATTACTTATTTTAGGTTTCTAGAAACACCCTGGGTGCAGCATTTGTTGCTACAAGAAATATCCATGCCTCCAAAACATGCTATCAGAAGACTGGTGAGTCTGAGAAAGATCTTCATACAAGAGTGTGGCTTCAGAACTTGCTGTGTCACATAAAGAGGGGGGTGAATTTGGAATGTGAGGGGGGGTAGTATGTCAGCTGGCAAAACATTTGAGGACCCTTATGTACTGTCAGTGTCAGTATAGAACATTGAACTGCTATAGCCGCATCCAGGAGACTTCAGTTTAATAACTTCATATGCCCAAACCAAATGAGTTGTTGCTTGTCATTTGTCTTACACAGCTTACCTGCTGCATGAGGATTCAGTGTCTTCATCTCCTACAGAATTGTTTGGAAAACTCCCTCAGATTCCAGTTGCTTGTCTTGTTTGTAACAGGATGAGGGAGTGGATGACTTTCCCAGGCCTGCCTGGGTTTGACCTTGTGTCCTTGAGTGTAATTTTTTGGCTGCCATTATCTTGGTGTTCAGAGAAGACAGCAGCACTGCACAGCTGTATTTTGGTAGTGTTTCATGTACACTTTCTGAAGTGGTTTAGGGTGATTAAAGGTACTAAGAGAAAGTAACAGTTTCACAGCTGTATTTGCTGAGGAAATAAAAAGTTGTTGTGGGTATGCTGCTAAACAAATTTGAGGAACATGGAGATTACATTTTTATAGCTTGTATAAAAAAACTTGCTCTGTAAATGTATTAAGTTCTTTTAGATAGATTTAGATCCTGGATTACAGATCAGTTCACAGGGTGTTTTTATGCCTTCAGTCCAAGTAAGTCTTGTGCAGGTGGAGTGGCATGTCTGTTCTTTCTGGGCTAAAGCTAATTATTTAATCTAGTTGCTTTCTAGGGGAGAAATGCTAATAGTGTAGGACATAAGGAAATTGATAACTGAACAGCCATCAATGTTCTGATTGAAGCTGGCTTGTAATGATGAGTTGAAACTGCTTTTATTGTCTGTGACTACAGAAGTTGCTATTTATCTTGAGCATCCTGTGTGAGGAAGAATGTTGCTTGCTAGACTTTGTGGTATATTTGCAAAATGGTACTTTGGTTTGTGAATTCAGTACAAGCTTACAGAATTCATATAGTGCCTTAATGTACTAAATCTGGTTTGAAATGTCTCTTTCCAGGTACTGCTGAGGTATCCTCTATTCTTGAGGAACGTATTTTGGGAGCTGACACCTCTGCTGAACTTGAGGAGACTGGCCGTGTGCTGTCAATTGGTGATGGTATTGCCCGTGTGTATGGCCTGAGAAATGTCCAAGCAGAAGAAATGGTTGAATTCTCTTCTGGATTGAAAGTAAGCTTTCTCTAAAGCAGTTTGTTTAGTCTAGAAATATAACAAAGACTTTTTATAAGGAGAACATGAGACTATGCTTGGAGGTGCCTGTATGGACCTTACACAGAGTTCATTGCAACTTTAATACATAGTAACTAGCTGAAATAAAAATACAAAAAAGCAAATAATCTTTTAATTTGTAACACTTTGCTTCCAGTATCTGATTCTTTGCCAACATCTGAGCTTTATTTGTCTTCATCTAGGAAGTATAAGACCTAATCTGGTGTTGGATTTTATTTTCTTTGGTTTCAGGCTGGCTTTTCTGTTTGCTGTTGGATAATAGTCTCTCTGTTGTAGTAATGTATGCAGTTCGCTGACTTCTGAAAGTCCTAAGAGTAGTCTAGAGCTAAAAAGCTGTCTGATTGTTCCAAGAGTACTGCAACAGCTCTTTCGTTCTTTTTAATGACTGAACTTGCCTTAGAGAAGAAGCCAGTGATATTCCCTTGTCCAGTTCTTAGGCAAGAGGCAAATACTGTATTTGAACTCTGCTTATCCTTTCTGTTCCTTTTAGAGCGAGAAAGGGCTGAATGCTAGGCTGCTGCAAGTACAGTTCTGTAGTAAGCTGAAGGCTTAGGCAGGTTCTCAAACCACTGTGGATGAACATACATGTGTTGTACGTAAAAGCAGAACATTGACTATTGTTACAAATAAGATTGAGGTAGATTATATTGGATATTCTACACTGTAGAATAATCACATCTGTTTTAAACTGTCAAAATGCTTGTAAAGGTTGGTATGGATTTTCTCCTGACAGTGTGGCCTTTGTTCTAGGGTATGTCCTTGAATTTGGAGCCTGACAATGTTGGTGTTGTCGTGTTTGGTAATGATAGACTAATCAAGGAAGGGGATGTTGTGAAGAGGACTGGTGCTATTGTGGATGTTCCAGTCGGGGAAGAGCTGCTGGGCCGTGTTGTAGATGCCCTGGGCAATCCAATTGATGGGAAGGTAAGTTTAACTACTAGATGTTTAATGTCTCTGCTTGTATGTATGCTGTACAGACTGTAACAGGTTTTTTCTTGCCTTTTAAGGGTTCCATTGCATCCAAGACACGTAGAAGAGTTGGCTTGAAAGCCCCTGGGATCATTCCCAGAATCTCTGTGCGTGAGCCTATGCAGACTGGTATTAAGGCTGTGGACAGCTTAGTGCCAATCGGTCGTGGCCAGCGTGAGTTGATCATTGGTGACAGGCAGACTGGGTAAGTTAAATGCCCAAGCTAAAAATGTTTCCTTAAACTCGAGAACAGCATGTGCTGATGTGCAGAGCTGCACACAGTGGTGTAGAGGTTTGGAGAACTGTAGGCGGCTTAACTTACCAACCTCTGTGTTACAGGAAAACTTCCATTGCAATTGACACAATAATCAACCAGAAACGATTTAATGATGGAACAGATGAGAAGAAGAAGCTGTACTGTATCTATGTTGCAATTGGCCAGAAGAGATCAACTGTTGCTCAGCTGGTGAAGAGACTTACTGATGCAGGTACAGATTTTTGGAGGTAGTTCAGTCTGGCAGCTGGTCACATTTTCTTCTCATTATGATGTTGAATACTGCTATGATCTCTCCTACCTGTGAATGTAGACAGAATTCTTTCGTTCCTGAATGACTGAAATACTTGCTTTTGTGGACAAGAAATCTTCCTAGCTAGCTGGGGGAAAAAGCCTTCTTTTTGCTGCATCACATTAGGGGACTAGTATGAGCACCAGACTGCTGAATTGCTTCTGGAGAAGTCAACCTGGGGTTTTTTGGTTGTTTTCTTTTTTTTTTTTTTTTTTTTTTTTTTTCCCCAGCAGCATCGAGCTTCCTCTTGGTGGGCAGACATGATGAGAAGCTGTGGCCTGCAAGTATTTTTGGACTTGGCATTTGTTTCATATATATGCAAGTCAGTGTGAGTGGCAGTTGTAAATGTGGTGGATAGATTTTACTGCCCAAACACAAGCAATTAAATGATAGTGTCTTTTCAGAAATGGTGATCACCTTGGCTACGGCTGCATATGTAACAGAGCTTGCAAGAGATCAGGCAGCTTGCCCTCTTGCCTGCTGGTCAAGCAGAGTCATACCTAGCAGGAAAAAAACCAAACCACATTTTAATTACAGTAATTTGGCGCTATGAAACAAAGGATTGTATTTCCTTGCAGCAGCCAGGAAAACATGGGCTTCCAGGCTGAGTTAGTTTTAGAACCAAAGTGTGTCATAGTGTAAGTTTAACATTCAATTTAAATGGGAAAGGAGCCTGTGAGTGTTAGATGTTAGTTAGCTGTGCTGATGGATGTTTTAATCTAGTACCATGGTCTTTTTGTAAGTGTAGCGATGGTGCCTGGGCTGGCTTCAGTGACTGGTACATCACATGAGTGTTGTTTGCTGTTGACAGGCACATTGAGGTAATATACTCAGGGTGTGCATTTCCTATTCTTTCCAGATGCGATGAAGTACACCATTGTGGTGTCTGCCACTGCATCTGATGCAGCACCCCTGCAGTATCTGGCTCCCTATTCAGGCTGCTCCATGGGGGAATACTTCAGAGACAATGGAAAACACGCGTTGATCATCTATGATGACTTATCCAAACAGGTCAGGAAACATTGTTTGTAGGCCTCATAGTCTGGTATGTTTGTAGCTGTCAGATCACCTCAGGTTTAGAAATTCAAAGTTTTACATGAGCTACTGAAGTCTGAAATCTTTCTCTCTACCACGCAGGCTGTTGCCTATCGTCAGATGTCTCTGCTGCTGCGTCGCCCACCTGGTCGAGAAGCCTACCCAGGTGATGTGTTCTACCTGCACTCCCGCCTGCTGGAGAGGGCAGCCAAGATGAATGATTCCTTTGGAGGTGGCTCTCTGACTGCATTGCCTGTCATTGAAACTCAGGCTGGTGATGTGTCTGCTTACATTCCAACCAACGTCATCTCCATCACTGATGGACAGGTAGGACTTGTCATGCCAGTACTTCTGTGTAACTTAATGGCAGATCTCTGAGGAGGCTTCCAGGCTTCTGACCAAGATACTTTCTCCTACAGATTTTCTTGGAAACTGAGTTGTTCTACAAAGGTATCCGTCCAGCCATCAATGTTGGTTTGTCTGTATCACGTGTAGGTTCAGCTGCTCAGACCAGGGCTATGAAGCAGGTAAGCATGAAACTGCTGGTCCTCCTCTTACTAGAGACAAGTAGTGTGTAGGCTTTCCAACCCATTTCACTCTTTAAAGAACTTTGACTAGAGAGAGAATAAAGCTTTGGATTCCTTAGTGTTCTGAAATTCAGAATGTTCCGAAGAGCAAACTTTGGGGATCTCTTTGACATTTCCGTTGCCTCCTGGGGCCAGTAGAGGGAAAGGAAAATCGTGTTTGCACAGACATGTAGGGCTTTTAAGTTTCAGTATGTTGAACTTGGTACTGACCTAACAAGAAACATAAAATTTTTTTTAACCCCATGGTTTTAGTCCATACGTGGAATTAGGTTTAATATCCACTGTCACCATTTCAGGGAGCATTAGTATATTTGTTGAAAAGGCCAGGCAGATGGTTGGATTTGTAGAAACTCATATAATTATCTGTCAGAATCTTGGTATTCACTTGACTTGTAAAGCCAGGCAGAGCTGACTCGTGACAACTGTTAGCTGAAGATAACCTACAGACTACTAGACACATTTAAAAGGTGGTTAGACTCAGCCTGACATGTATTTTGTGTGGTAGGTGGCAGGTACCATGAAGCTGGAATTGGCTCAGTATCGTGAAGTAGCTGCCTTTGCCCAGTTTGGGTCTGATCTGGATGCTGCTACGCAGCAGCTGCTGAAACGGATCCGTGGTGTACGTCTGACAGAGCTGCTCAAACAAGGACAGTATGGTGAGTGTCTTGGACATAACAGGTCTGCATTTCCCATTAGTCTTTTGTGCTAACCAGGCCGGTCTTCATGGCAGCATTGTGTCTGTTCTGTGGACATGGTGAATGCAGACTGGATTGTCGACTAAACCATGTGATAGATGTGCAGTTGATCTTCACAGAAGGACTCTGTAGCACTGATATGTCCTGATGTTGGGAGTTACCAGTGGCATGAATGCTTTCTCTTCTGCAGTTCCCATGGCTATTGAGGAACAGGTTGCAGTCATCTATGCTGGTGTCAGAGGTCACTTGGACAAGCTGGAGCCTAGCAAAATCACCAAATTTGAGAGTGCTTTCCTAGCTCACGTACTCAGCCAGCACCAGGCCCTCCTCTCCACAATCAGGTATGATAGTTAATCTTGCATCATCCCAAGATGATGGTATGGATGGCTGGAGTGCAGATAATGTGCACTGAACTGTTAATTGAGGGTATCCTACAACATCAAGCCTTGAGCTGCCTGTTCCAGAGCTGGAGGTTAAATCAGCTTTGCTGCTGTTCGGAGCTCAGCTTCACATCTTCAGCTTTCACTTGGACAAAATGAGAACCTGCTTGCATACTTCTAATCAGATATGGAAATAATTTAACCAGATCCTAAATTTTTGGCAGCTTTAAGATGTGAGAGTGCTGTGGATTAAGTGCTGCTCAGTGCCTTCCCTGCTGCTGAGTGGAGTCCTGGGGTGTTTGAGTGTTTCTGACCTAGTCCTGGCTTGTTTTGTCATGAGTTGAATCATGTGCCTGCCATCCCTGTAGAAAGCAGAGCCTTTCTGAACTACATATGGCTGTTTTAAAGCTATTTGTTGACGAACCTCAGTTCTTAAACAGGACTAACTTTAGAAGAAGTGATGTTATGTTAGTTTCACAGGTACATTAGCTTCATGCATCAAACAGACTAATTCATCGCTATTCTTGTTAGAAATGGGAAGGTTCATTGTAGTTTAATTTGTTTTGGGTATTGACCATTATCTATTCCTGCATCAGAAGTTTAATGACATTCTCTCAATAGGACTGAAGGGAAGATCTCTGACCAGACAGAAGCAAAGTTGAAGGAAATAGTCACAAATTTTCTGGCTACTTTTGAGGCATAAACTCGTAAAACTGTTAAAACAGACCAGGCTATTGCGATCCTGTGCTCCAGCTCCGTCAAAGACTTAAAAGTATGTGCGACTTGAATGTACAGATCTTGGTGAGAATAAAAATTCCCATGTAAAAAGGTGTGTGTGTTCCAAATTACTGCCTTGCTGTGTGGCTACATGTGTCACGTGTGCCTTTAAGACCATAAGGTTAAACTCCTCTAGACACTCACTTGTGAAAGGAACTCTGAAAATTCAAACCAGGGGGTTCAGAATTGGGTGGATTGGACTCCCTATAGAATATGGAGTAGGGGTAGCAGTTGGATTCTGCTTTAGGTGACCTGTGTACCAGACAGCTTGAGTTGTGTACCCAGTGCCCTAACCAGCTACCCTGCTTTAACACAGGGAGAGCTAAAGCAGTCCAGTAAAGTAAAAAAAATAAAAAAGGCAGTTTCCACTTACAGAAATAAATCAGCACAGTTGTGACCTGAGGGCGTTGCTACTTGGCAAACGTAATGGGTTTAATTTGACAAAAGCAGGCTTGTGTGGATTTTGCTTCCAACATTGATGGCTGCAGTTCCTGTGCCGGTAGCAGAGGTCATGTGCTATCTGTGTTTCAGATCCGAAAGATTTCAGGCAATGCTTTGAAGAGGTTTTAACAAGTTCACATTTCAGCCGGGGTACAACATGCACACAAACTCCAAAGTGTGAATTCTGGAATGAATTTCTAAGTTTTCTCCATGTGGTGTGCTGATAAAGCAGGCTTTAGGACAAGCAGGTAAGCCTGAGTGGGGTTGAGACCCCAAGAGAGTCACCACCACCCCCACATGCTGCTTCTCAGCTTTCCATCAGTGCTTTGTGGCTGGGGCAGCCAACAGCACCTTTGGGAATTGGTGATAGACCTTCCACCACCAGCCCCACTGTTCCCACCTCTGACCAGACCCCAGGTATTTACCACATGGTGCTTCAATGAGGAAGTTCTCACCCTACCAAGTCACAGCAGGAACAGGGCAGAAATTAGCTGGGGTAGCTCTGCTTTGGATGCAGGTTGGGACAGCTGGGCTAGTTCAGCCTGGAGAAGAGAAGGCACTGGAGAAGCACAGCTCCACTGCCTAAAGGGGCCACAAGAAACCTGGAGAGGGGATTTGGACAAAGGCCTGTAGGGACAGGACAAAGGGAATGGCTTTAACCTGACACGGGAGATTGAAAAGAGATTTGAGGCAGCAGTTCTCTGTCAGGGTGCTGAGGTCCTGGCACAGGGTGCCCAGAGAAGCTGTGTCTGCCCCATCCCTGGTAGTGTTCAAGGCCAGGTTGGACACAGGGTCTTGGAGCAACCTGCTCTAGTGGAAGGTGTTCCTGCCCATGGCAGGGGCTTGGAACTGCATGAGCTTAAAGCTCTCTTCCACCCCAAAACACTGTGGTTCTCTGACACTGCGCTGCGGGGTGGGACCGGCCGGCTAGGGCGGGGCGGTGCCAAGAGCCACGGAACTGTGTTCAAGTGGTGTCTGTGTCCGAGCTGCAGCAGGATGCGGGAGGCACGGTTCCGGGACCACTTCTGGGTGAGTGAGGTCTCGGCGAGGCTGGAAGCAGTGTGGTAGGACCCGACCAGAGCCGGGGGGCTCACGTCAGGGCTGGGGGGTGGCAGTCTGCTCTGGTCAGAGCTGCTCCAAAGCCACTCTTATGTTCCTGTGTTGCCATCGCTGAAGGCAAAGTCATTCCCTATCCACACATGTCCCGAGATCCGTGGCTTTGCAGCCTGCCCTGTCCAGCTAAAATACACCCCATGGACCTGCCGAGCTGGGGGAAGTTGGTGCTGGGCTGGGGGGTTGATAATATTAATTTGATGAACTGCTTAGAGATACCATGGCCAAAAAGTCTCCTTTGATGCAATCTAATCCTGGACAGGGGTGAGTCCCTCAGTGTGCAGCTGCCAAACAACGGGGTTCAGGGAAAACCACAACATATTCTTTTGGTTCTGAACATTGCTTTTGGAAATGGAGAAGTGCAAAATCCCCACTTAGCTGCTGCACAGCACTGGCAATGTGGCTGCTCAGTTCCTCTTGGCGTGTGAGCCTTTCTTTGAGGAAATAAATGACAGAATTTTATCTTTGAGGGCTGAAAATCCCCATCTGTGAATGGCCCACAGGGTTTCCCAGATGATTTCTGGGAAGAAGCTCCCATCTTCCAGGGTGGGAAGAAGGTGTATGGGTCCCTGGAGGAGCGGGTGCCAGGTTTGGGGGTGCTGATGAGAGGTAAGTGCAGAGCACTTGGCTCATGGAACATAGTTATGTGTTATCTGGCACATCGCTGTCAGATATGTAAATCCCACATAAGTATTGAACCTGGCTTGGAGAATGAAGCCAGATTTGCATCTGGCAGATGTTTCTCAGCTGTTCCCACAGTGTTCACTTTGCTTTGCAATGTGAGGGAGAGGAGGGATTTGAGCATTCCCCAGGCTGGGGGGAATAACCATGATGCTATGAAGACACCCATTGTCATGCTTTGGTGGAGCATTGGATTGAAGAAGAGGTCCTGGCTGCAGGGCTGGCTTTGGCTAGCACTGCCTGGTTTGTTCCTCTCTAGCTGCAGCATGGTGCTTTCTGAAGAAGGATCTTGGAGGAAGGAGAAAATACCAGGGCAGGAGCAGCCCGAAGCACCCAGGGTGAGGAGGAGCTGGGACATTGCATTGGGTGCTTGCTTCGGCCTGACGCCCTATATTGCAAACATAGCTATATACTGAATAATGCCCAGTTCTTGCTGAGCCCAAAACTTTTGGTGCTGACAGCGATTTTGCTTGACTTCTAGCTTTTTCCTTTCCGAAGCTTGTGTGCTTCGACACCCACCCCCTCACCCCTGACAATGGAAATGTGCCTGGGGCAGAGGCTGGAATGGAACGTGATGGGTGTGGCTTAGTGGAGAGATGGAGGCCTTGCTTGTGGTCTGTCAGCCCATGGAAAAGGCAGTTACCACAGCAGGCAGTCTCCAACACCGTGGGCCAGTGGCTGTGCATCAGCTACAAGGGCTGGGGAGGGAGCTGGGGGAGCAAGAGATGGACAGAAAACCCCAAATTTAGCTGAGGTGAAGAAGGCTGCTCACCCAGATTCTGTTTGCTGTTTAGTGGTGTGAGAGCACAAACTTCCTCCTGCAGTTCTATCTCTTAAGTTACTTCGCTTAAGCCAAAAAGTCAAGGAGAATTCTTTGCTGAAGCAAGTGATTGTGCAGTGGTCAGGACAGCCCGATGGGAAGGGGAGATTCTGGGGAGGGCCCCAGGGCAGTGATGCTCCAACTGATGGGACAAAGCCTGAAAAATAACCAAACCCCCCAAAAGCTGAGCAGTTTTTGGCATCACATCTCCCAGCTTTGAAACACATCTGGTTGTGAATGGCAATGGCCAGATTTCTCTTGGGGATAAGCTGCAGCCTGCCCTTGCTCTATCAGGGTGGCAGGGCTGTGCTTCAAGCCTATTTGGGACTGATTTAGCTTTAAACCCCATTAGTTCTGTTCTTTTCAGTGGCGTGCATATGTCTGTCTTTTCCTGCACTGCAACCTGGTCCCTGCCAAAGTTCACACTGTGATGCTCGTGATGGCCATTGGGAAAGCACACGATGCCCTGCATTCCAGTTTGCTCATGTTCTCAGGTCTCTGCACAAGATGATAAATTCCCTTAAATAAAGGGGTTTTCTCTTGTGCATCCTCCTGCAGTTCCTGCTTGTCCAGGGATGCCTGAAGCTACACAGGCATTGCACAGAATGCCCCCGCTTACATGACGCAGCATGTGCTGCCTGAAGAAGAGCTGTGAAGACATACCAAAGACGGTGTTTGTTTCCTCTTGCCCGGAATGTAGTGATTGCCACGACTTGAGCAAGTGTGGGCTTTTGTTTGCGTTTGGTTTTGCAACCTGCTGTTCTTCTTTCACTTTAATCATTTTCTTGGAAAGTGCCAGGTTCTCCCCCACCCTGCTCTTGCAGATTATTTCAGGTAACCCAAAAGCAGAGATTTGGGTTTCATCAGAGCACTTTGGTCCTAAGAAAAATAGACATTATGATAACGCAAAAAAACCCCCCACTTTAAGTCTGGTGTACTGGCTCACAGCTTGCCACTTGGAGAGTGGATTTTCAGTCATTTTGCATGTAATGAGACAAAACCACTGCTCTGCTTTCTGCAGTGTATTTAGCAATGCTGCCACAACAATCCACAGCTCAGGCAAGTCATTTACAGTAAAAGCTGCACTGGCATATTTAGTTTTCTAATAAAGCATATGTCAAAGTACCCAAAAATACTTTTATACCCTCAACACATAGGAAAGAGCTATTGCATCTCTTTTTGCAGTGGCACAAAAGAAGGGGGGGGGAATGCTTTGCTCCTTGCTGCAGAGCAAGGGAGCATTGGTTTGTGCAAAGGCACCAGCAATTCCTCCCTCTGGCCTCTCTGTCATGGGCTTTGGATGGTATTTTGTCAGTGCTGTGACTGGCTGTATTTCTCCTTTATTGCCATGATACTCTTTTAACCCTGTTCAGCTAGCTGGGGGTAAACACCCTTTTCTTGCATTCCCACTGCCAGCCCCAGGCTCCTGGGTTCATCACCCAGCTGCTGAGTCACAGTGTGATGCTGGCTGTGCCATTTCACTTCCCCTTGCTCCTGCCTGTCCTTCTCTAAATGGAGCCTGGCCTGGCAGAGTTTCTCAGCAGCATTATGAAACCCTCAAGTCCTTCTTTGAAAGGAACAAGGTGGGGTATGTGGGAAGAAGCAGTTGCATTGAGGCAGGATGGTCCATTGCTCTCTGTGTGTCCGGGATGACCAGGATGGGTGTGTTTCTTTATGGGAAGGAAACTTCAAATGGAAAATTATTAATCAAAAAGCTGCTTTTCGCTGTTCTGAGGTGGGTGAATTTACAGTGAGTCGTATTCTTCCCTGCAGTGAGTTTTGTCTGTCCTGTTGTGCCCACCTGGTCATGGAATGGGGAGGAACTGCAGTCTTTTGCACCCCACATGCACCAGCACAAGGTTTTATTTCATCCCAGCCATATCTGCAGGACCCTGAGTGATTCTGAGGCTATGCTGACTGTGAGCAAGAATAGCACAGCCATTTATTGCTGCACGGTGCTTCTGGCTACTAAAATAGTCACCCAGCTTCTGCTGTGTTTATTTAAGCAAGTGAGGCTGAGACAAAAAGTTCTGTGTCCCTCACTTCATTTCTGAATGTGCACCTCGCTACAAGAGAGACGTTGAGGTGCTGGAGTAGGTCCAAAGAAGGGCAACAGAGCTGGTGAAGGGTCTGGAGCA
This sequence comes from Nestor notabilis, assembly GCF_000696875.1. Taxonomy (NCBI): domain Eukaryota; kingdom Metazoa; phylum Chordata; class Aves; order Psittaciformes; family Psittacidae; genus Nestor; species Nestor notabilis. Next base: position 12,483 of record NW_009936810.1, read on the forward strand.
CAAGTGTGATCAGGAACATCTGAGGGACCTGGAGGCATTTAGTCTGGAGAAGAGAAGGCCCAGGGGGGGATCTTACCGCTTTCTACAACTGCCTGACAGGAGGTTGTAGTGAGGTGGGGGTCAGTCTCTTCCTCCAAGGAACAAGCGATAGGACAAGAGGAAATGGCCTCAGGCTGCACCAGGGGAGGTTTAGACTGGAGATTAGGGAAAGTCCTTCACTGAAAGGGTTGTCAAGCCCTGGAATAGGCTGTCCAGGACAGCGATGGAGTCACCATCCCTGGAGGTGTTTAAAAGATGTGTAGATGTGGCACTTAGAGACATGGTTTAGTGGTGGATTTGGCAGTGCTGGATTAAGGGTTGGATTCAATGATCTAAAAGGTCTTTTCCAATCTAAACAATTCTCTGATTCTCTATTCTCCCATGTCACTGGCTTCATTGGGTATGTGTCAAGAGGAGGTTTTCCAAGTTGAAGATGAATGCCAAGGTCAGCAGCTCGCCCTTTAGCTGTGAGTTATACAAGGTCAAAACATGACTTCAGATCCCCACTAGAAAATTTTAGCTCGTTTGCCTGTAAGTGCACCAAAACCCAAAACATCACAACAGGCACACAAATTCCTTCTCCTTGTCAAGTCCACTGGGAGGATGTTGCAATCCCAGGCAGTGGATCGGGAAGTGGGGGGCACATCCTGCTGGGCCCTGCAGACTCTGGAAACATCAGCTGCTGCTTTGTCACCTTGAAGTCATCTGTTTGCTGTTTCTGTGTAGTTTCCTCTAAAAAGCACGTGGGCTCTGAGCTGTGCCCAGCGGGGAGCACCAGGACAGCTGTGTGCTGCAGGGTGGGAGGAAACATGCTTATCCTCCTGCACCCCTCTGGTTGGAGAGGGCTTGGTGCAATTCCCCATCCTCTGTATCTGTCTTTGGCTCAGTTTATTATGTCTTTAAGTCTTGTCCTCTGTGCCCATGGCTCTGTGCTTGCCACATAGCCCTTCCTCTTCCATTGCTCCCTGCCTGCCCTGCCTTTGGGATGTCCTATGGGCAGTCATGCTTTCATTCTTTCCATGCTAACATCTGCCCACAAGGGTGCTATGAAGGTTGGTTTCATGGCATATAAACCTGCCCTGCTCCTTCTAGGCCAGGAGCAACTTCACTTTCTGGAGGTAGCTCTTTTGGAAACGTCCACTGTCTGTTACCTCCCATGTTTCATGTAACATGTTGCACTGCAAGGGCTGGTCCAGCCTTGGGTGCTTAGGAAATAGAATCACAGAATCAGAGGCTAGTTTGGGTTGGAAAGGTCCTTAAAGCTCATTCAGTTCCCATCCCCTGCCTTTGAGACTTTGGGTGCCTTGCAGTCAGTGATGTGGGTCTGACTGTTCTAGTCAGTGGTTGTCCACATCTGTTTTATTTCCTGTGAAACCAGGGATAGGAAGACAAACTAGGATGTTCCTGTATTTTGCAACTGGCATGAAGACTGACTTCAGTGTAGGCGCATTTCCTTTTTCACAGGCCCCATTAGCAAAGACGTGATGCAAGCTTGAGAACTGCTTGTGTGTTTATCAGTATTAAGTCCATTTTGGAAGGATGTTTGTGCTTCATAAAGAAACAGAAGTTGTTTTGGTTTCTGCTTAGGTCCTGCTCTACAGTTCTCTCTTCCCATGCATGCCATGGATGGAGCAAAGCTGATCTGGGATACACGGGGATTTCCTGCAGGTCCCACTCCACCACATCTATGCTTCACTTCTTGCTTTCTGGCCACTGACATTCAAGTCCTTGACTCCTTATGGAAGTCCAAATGATTAAATCCTTCATTTATCACAAACACCAGCCCCATTCCTTCTCTTATCTTGCACCAGGTGTGAACTCCGGATAAATCCCCCCTTCTGCTGCCCACACTTTCACACCAGTTCTCTGCATACTCTCATCCTGACTTCAAACCATTTCCTGAATATGTCTGTCCTGGCATTATTCCTCTGTAGGTTTCTTAATAACTGTTTGTGGCTTTTGCTTCCTTTCCCTGAGTTTCACATCTGCCTCTACCATTGCGTCCTTTCTGCAGCCTCTTTC